>NW_022985073.1:0-199014 GCF_010015585.1 Eremomyces bilateralis CBS 781.70
CTTCGAAACTGTCGCAGTCAAGAACCAGATCAAAGGGAGACTCTTTCAAAAGGGACAATTGGGCAAATGTACACGATGACTGCAGTAGCATGCCGAAGTCGTAAGCGGAACACATCAAATGTATACGCTAAGCAGTTGGGATTATATATGATCTCAAGTGGGACAAAGCGGCAGGTTGTAGATACAGCTGCTGGTCTTGGGCTCACCGAAACATACCAAAGTATTAATGAGGAGGTTTCAGGTATGGCGCTCAAAGCGAAGGCAGGTTGATTTATATCTTAAGTTAGATCTTTTCTTCTAACTTCTTAATTAGAACCGCCTCCCAATGCTGGCCAAAAAGCCAAAGACAGTTCTTGTTTATGATAACTTCAACTTCAAAGATACTGTGCGCGAGCAGACAATTGGTTCAACCCATATCATGCGGAATCTGACAACATGCCTGTTGGTTGAGAACCCATATTTGCCTGATGAAGGTTTATCCCAATCAAGTTTCGATCCCACCCAACTTCTCTCCTTTAAAGATATCTGCAAAGCCGATGGTTTAAAGCATGATGAAAAAAAGCAGAGTATAGACATTCACTTAGTCTACGAGGCCCTACAACACGTCCATTCTACAAGTATTGACTTGGTTTTCCAATCACAGCCGTCTACTGTCCCTGCTTACCCAGAGATCAACCGTCTATATGCAGGTGGGAATGCAACAAACATTCATCATCTTCGAGCTGCCCCTTTTGATGAAGGAACAATCCAAGGAACTTACGGAGTTCATGAAGATATTTGGATCCGACAGTTGGGTTTCCAATCCCAGCCACCAAGCGAAGACTTCACAAACCGTCTCTGGTTGGTATTTGGAGATCAGAAAACAGCCCAACATATCCGTACTCTGAAGGAGGCACAGAAGAATGCAATTCTACCTTTTGACAGACGGAGATGGATGTTAGGTCCATCTGGACTATTCCATGTCCTTATGAATCTAATACTAACGATCGTCCGTATCCATTTTGATACGGAGCCTACACTACCGTCGGATACAAAGCCTTCACTACCAACGGATGCGAAGCCTTCGGTGCCATCAGATGCAACGCTTCTATCGGATATCATCTACTGGGATCGAAAAGGATATACTCGAGAATCCCCAAAGTTCTACATGTTTGACCCTCTGCTCAGGCAATCATTTTATGCTCGTGTCTTAATGCTATGGTACCATGTTCTTACGAGACGAGGACATATCCAAAAGGCATTCCTTGAAGATACCAGTCCAAGTTCAAAACTGGATCTAATTATCCAGAACCTAGAGCTAGAAGAACTTATCTCTACAATGAAAGAGGTCTGTACACTGGCATTCTCTCCAGAGGCATGGGACACGACACAATACGGACTTGAATTTCGAAGTCTCTGCCGGCTTGTCCAGTTGATCAGCATCTTCCTTTCTTTGCGTAAAGCAGTCAAGAATAGCGACATCGGCTGGATTGACCGTTTAATCGATCCACTTGCAGTTATCTTCCACGCAACTGGACAGCACAAGTATGGTGATGAAATGCTCCATCTTCGTTGGATATTATCTGAATGCGTTTCAGAGAAGATTCTCCGCGACGCAATACTATCATCTAGTCTTGTGAATTTGCATGGCAAACCAGGCCAGTTTAAGGCTATTGATCTAGCCCTTGAACACGTTAATTGCGCATACAAGATTGATATGAAGTTATTAAAGAATTCAACACATAATGCAGACAAAACCTTTGGTAGAGTCGCATTATTAAGTAATGTCTTCTCTAAGATTCGTGGGGCATGGGAGAACTCATTTGGTTTTACCCAAAGCGATCGACATACAACCAAAGCTGATCAACGGGATATCTTTAGTCGCGCCCTTCAACTATATCTACGCAGTCCTTTGCTCACTATCCAACCTCGCGAAGCTGTTGGTTGGGACGCACCTGATATCTTCCGGATTGGTGCTGAGGTCTTGGAACAAAAGGTCAATTCCTTCAACAATCGGATACCAGTCCGCTCTAGTGTCATCCCCCAGACTGATCCTGAGGACCTTAATGAAGAGACGGATTTGAATCCTCATAACTCTGAGATCTCACCAGTAATTACCTACTCTGAGGCTTGTGAGGATGGGCTTGTTAAAGATCATGACATTCTTTGACTGCGTTATCGCTCACTTCATCTATACCCCTCGAAGCCCTCCATATCGAAATTGCAGTTTAATGGAAGTTATGAAGCATGAATCATCCTCAAATAAATCGTGATATCTGTCGCCTGTGACCTACGTAACTGTCCCCTCCATATACATAACTATTCTAATCCCTCTGTCTCTTAGTAAGGCATATCTTAATCTGTAGGCCTTCCTTTTCTAGAAACGGTCCGGGGGTTGAGGTGTGTCTTAGTATAGTATCTCTACCAATCCTTAGTGTTTTTCAAAGATGATAACATTGCTGGAATTCCCTTATTAAGGGCTACAAGATGATGTATATATTATCATAATTCAATGGGTTCCTACCCACCCTATTTTCTTTGAAGTTGGTACAAATCTGGAAATAAAAGGATACTATTAGTCTGAAAAGGGCTATCCGAAGTTCTCCCAACCAAAACACTTCTAAATCTTCTTGTTCTCTTTACCACGCTTCTCCCATAGATCCCTCCCTTTGGGCGTCAACTGTACATGAGAAACGAAGACCAGCTCGTTTAGGTGTATTAGGCCTATCTTGTCTGGTGACCTGTCCTTTCTCCTGGTTTCCAGATACTCCCCTAAGCGGCGTCCGACTTCTCTTGTGTATACCTGAAGAATTGTGAGTAGTTCGTTTGGTCGTTTGGCTGCGCGACCAGATGTTAACAGGTATAGGGGCTCTGATATCGGAGGAGATCGTAGTCTTATTATCTGTACCAGAATCTAACTTAACGCTAGATTGTGATACGAACGATGACTCCCCTCTTACGATAAACGAGCTTCCTAATTCCTGCGACCCTTCCGATATCTCCGGCTGTGACGAAAACGAGGGCCAATGGCGGGGTTTGAACGTTTCCCGATACTCATTAAGCTTCTGAGCAAGTAGCTCGTTATGCATGATAACCCGGAGCCCATCCCTATCGTCTGCTAATTGACGACTGCGGACATATTGAGCAACCTTTTCCTCTTTAGGTAAACTGGGATTAGGTATAATACTCGAGTCTTGAGGATTACTCTCTAAGTTTTGAGCAGTACCCTCTGTAGCCTTTCTGGCCAGTGCCTTGATGTTCCTCTTGCACTTTCGTTCCTCTAGTATCGCGTTATGCTTCGAGCATACCTCTAGAACTATCCGGACAAGGAATGCCAGCAAAGGATCGAGGAGGGTGTTCTGATATTCCCAGTTTTCGATGTCAAAGAGGGCTGACAATGCCTCCTGATCCGGTATAGGTACCGTTGTTGAGTTCTTCACACAGGTATACATAGAAGCAATAGCCCACTGCGCTTCTTGAGGAATGACCACCCCAGCTGGAACTGGAATCATTTGCTGCGCTCGTGGGAAGATCGATTCTACCTGTTCAAGGCACCATACAACCAATAGATTCAGCGCAATACCTGCCTTAGTCTCCCTGCCAGGTTTGGTAGACTTGAGGGGGATATCAGGCATTGGTGGCAACTGGAACAATGCTATATTACACTCCTTCCCATTGTAACAGACCTTCTTGTCTGCTCGAATGGGGATAGTATCTGGCTCGCATTGGTCCTCGTTAAACTCCGCAAGGAATACCTGCCGTCTGCATGGCGCGTTTGCAAGAGAACGGATCGTTATTGGGAGGGTTGCCCTATGCTTGAGTTCATCAACAGTCCATGTAGGTAGACTATCTGACTTCCCCCTCTTCTTAGACTTTGGGATAGTTGATTGCGAGTTCTCTTGACTAGCGGCTTCGGTATTATCAGACTGTTGAGAGCAGTCAGACTCAGCTCCATCGCCTTGCGATAATGGCGATTGTGAATAGGTGGTATTAGGTAACCGGAGTGTATTCCGCCTGCCCTTTTTCTTCTGAGACAGTGGCTGATTATTACGCGAACTAGGCATTTGAACAGGATCCTGTCCCATTAAGTCGAACGCATAGTATGGCAGGAATATAAAAGCCATCCCATTGATTGCCTGCTTCACCCGAACAGCCCGACCAACCCGTTGCCAAATATCACCAAGATCGTGGCCGATTGGAAGTCCCCATTGAGCAACCACCATAATATCAGGAATGTCCATACCCATTCCAAGAGCAGTAGTTGCAACAACTACTCTAAGGGAAGAGCATGGGGATCTGATCTTATCGTATAGCAAGTCCTGGTCGTATCGTGAGGTATTCGATGTATATGCACCAACTGCATCCCGAACCATGGCTGGTTCAAACCCTTGAACAAAGAGATACCGCTCTAAGGATGCAGAGATATTGGCTACCGATTGAAGTCCATCTACAAAGATGATCGTTTTCGGGATTCGCTGGAGGTCGTCTTCCGTCCTACTAGTTGGATGCTCTAATGCATGATCAACTAGAAACCATAGCCGTTGGTAAGCCTTGCTCTTTCCTCTCTCAATGGGCAAAATGTTAAGTGAGATATCAGGTCGATCAATTGAGACTCGGATGATCTTAAGTGGCAGTTCATGGTGTGTCTCTTCATAGAAACCACCATAATAGATAACAGCCTGTTCTGTGGCCTTGTTCAAAGTGGCAGAACAACCAAACCAGATGGTATCAGCACGTAAGTACCGACGTAATTCCCTGATCTTGAGATATTCCAACCGGAATTCCTTCCATTGCTCCATAACATGGAGCTCGTCAATTGCAACCACACCAATCTTGTTCTTTACGTCAGGGTTTAACAGCAAATCACGAAACTCATCGCTAGCTGCTTGCTCAGGACCCATTAAGATATGGGTATATAACCCAGCTGCAATCTCCTGTAACAGTTTCGGATTCGTATGCTTGGTCTCCGCTGTAATAAGGCAAGGCCTGGCCTCTGGTAACTGTTCAATCGATCTCTTCTGCTCCTCCCCAAGCTTGCTTAAAGGAATCAACTGGATGACAATTCTGCCAATAAAGATTGGGATAGCATGGAAGATGATGCTCTTCCCAAAACCAGTCTTAGCAGAGACAATAGTATCTCCATAGCGAAAAACAATTCGTCGAAGAGCCCGAACCTGGTTGATACGTGGGAGCCGACCACCCAGGAGTCGCTGCAAACCATGGAAGATAATATCATGCTGGTATTTGATGTTCTTTCGTATTAGACAGGCCTTTACTAACTCTTGCAGTACCGAGCATAACTCTTTCTCTGGTGTCGTTGCAATTATGGATATCCGTTCTTCGATCGTTTTCTCGATAGGAGGTGGTTGTACAGAGGCTAAATTTTGGTATAGGGAGGTTTCACGCTGATGGGCGCGGCCTCGCCGGCGCTTCACTCGCATGGAGGCAGATCTGGAGGTTGATCCTCTATACTTGATGACGCGATATGCAGCTTTAAAACTCTAGTTACAGAATGAACAGTTAGCAATTTGATATTTAAAAGCCATAGGACTCTTTAACTAACTCTTATCTATATTTCATCAACTTCTGGTGCCCACCCAACTTCTCCGTATGATGTTATTCGCCATCTCGACATTTTACCCAAATCTCATCATCTACGCATCCATACACATTTTGCAAGCGTTTCTCAGACGGTACCCAAGACAGTTGCACCCACGTGACTAGTTTGTACGCTAAACATGGGTTTAATCTGGTTACGGTTTAGCTTAACCAGGGTCATGGCTTGGATACCGTCTGAGCCCTAGCTGAGATAACTTCATAGCAACAATTCAATGTTTGCCTCACGATTGGAGATTCCCGACAGTGAGACTCTTACACAAGGAATTAACCCAATTGAGCTCCCTCGACGACTCTGCCCCAGTTAAGAAGCATAATTTTATAAACATTTATAATAAATCCCGCATTGAAGCTTTGATAAACCATAATATCCGCGCTGGGTTCAGAGGCACCGGAATCTGCCCATTCAACCCGCACAAAGTATTAAATAGCACCCAATTAAACGAGAACCATACTATACAACGTTATGTGGCCCCAGAGCCCATATATGATTATATATTTAATACACCCAAAGGCCCAAAAGACGTGTATACGGGGAAAAAGTTTGAGGACATGTCTGGACGGGATTTCAGGGGTTTACAGGGGAAATTGGCCAAGGCACTCTCAAAGAAGAACGTCGAAATCGCAGCACTGAAAGCGCAAGTTGCAAAGCTCGAAAAATCACTGGAAGACATAGGCGGATTGTCTAAGAAAAGGAAAAGAGTCCAAGTCGACCAAAATGAGCGATTTGCGACGATTGATCAGATTGTTGCTGCGCAAGAAGAAGCAAGACAAGCGGAGCTGAAGGAGGCGAAGAAGAAGCCCAAATTTGACGCGCAAAAAATTTCGGACGAGCTGCAAAAAGCAGAATTCGAGTCACTTTGCTCACAGTTTCAGATATAATATATAAATTTCAATATTGGTGGAGTTATTATACAGAATCTATAGTCCTCTGTTGTTGGTGTTGCTGCGTGTGAAGTGGTTACAAATCGGGGTGGTTACAAACCGGGGGTCCTATCTTATAGTACTAGTGTGAGGGAGAAATCTCACCAGCCGGAGGAAAAATCTCTCGGGGATGAAAAATCCCAAATATGGGAGGAAATATCTCACCAGCCTAATACCCATTTTACACATCCCTAATCATAACAATTACGGTTCGAGGGCAAAATGTGCTCAATCCAGATTGAGGTGTGAGGAAGAATTGCCTTGGCACGGTGGAGAATCTTCTCAAATTGACGCATCCAGGTGGCTATAAATAAGGCTGTTCGACGATTGATTATCATCATCATTATCATCATCATTATCATCATGCGGTTCCTAAGTCTTGCATTGTGTGCGGTGGCAGTTGCACAAGTTCCGGAACCTCCTGTTAACTATGGAATCGTTCTATTCCCTGGCTTTCAGGCGATGGACGTCTTTGGTCCATTGGATGTCTTGAACACGTTGTCGATGCGTCAGACATTGAATCTGTACATATTTGCGAACCAGCGTGGGCTGGTGCCAACGAAACATGCGATGGAGGGAGTAAAATCCAACTTTGGAGAGGCGGTGATGGCCGACTACGCGTTTAATGACACAGAGATTCCAGACCTCGATGTTCTCATCGTTCCTGGAGGTGCTGGGACACGAGATTCGCAGACGCAAGCGGAAGTGGCACCGTTCCTTTCGAAGATCTACCCTCAACTCCAATATCTGGTCGCCGTGTGCACCGGATCGGCTCTGGTTGCTCGAACGGGGATTCTCGATCGTCGACGAGCAACCACCAACAAACTAGCGTGGGAGTGGGCGACATCACAGGGACCAAATGTAAGGTCTTCTAGCTCTGATGATTCGTTGCTGACTGAGGAAGGTCGACTGGGTTCCCCGCGCTCGATGGGTTCGAGATGGAGACATCTGGACGGGATCAGGGATCACGGCATCGCTCGACACGATTTACGCGTTTGTGGCACATGTGTATGGAGAGCCAACGGCGGCGAACTTGTCCAGGGACTTAGAGTACGTTCGTTGGACCGATGCGGACAACGATCCCTTCGGGGATTTCTACAACACAAGCTGGCCGATCGTGGGATAGACGTGGTGGAGCAAATGACTATATGTCCCAAGATAGCAGTCGAATTGGAGCGTGTCATGAGCATCCTGTATCGAAATTCCCATAGTGTATGCGTGCGGAAAGCGAGTCGCTCGGAGGAGGATGCGTCGGGAGGAAATGGGTCGTTGTGAAATCGTCATCCGGTTTAGTTAATGTCGAGTGTAAGGGTCTCACTGTTGGGAATCCCCAATCGTGAGGCAAACGTAGAATTGTTGCTCAGTTGGTTTCTACTACCACGTAGCATCCCTTTCACTGCCCACTACCGGTTTAGATATATCAATGTAGATAATCGCCGTCAACATCCTCTGATTATTCATGGGAGCATAGATGTTCCAGCAACTATCTTAACTGCAATGATATTACAATTTTGCTTTTGACTCAGGAGTGACTTCAACCATCAACTTTCCTGTATTCATGCCCTTATAGAGGTCTATAAGTGCCTGCTCCGCTTCTTTGAGTCCACCCTTCACGATGGTTTCTTTCCGCTTGATCTTTCCTTCCGAAATCCACTGGGCAAGCTCACGGAGAGCCTGGGGATATTGATCCTGATAGTCAAAAACGATGAAGCCTTGCATCTTAATCCGCATGCTCACGATGACTAGATAGTTCTTTGGGCCTTTCTGGACCGGCTCATTGTACTGACTGATACCGCCACACATAACGAAACGAGCATGGGGCTTCGCTCTTGCTAGGGCCATATCCAGAATCTCTCCTCCGACGTTGTCGAAGTAGATGTCAATCAGACCTTTGGTGGCAGCACGGAACATCTGGGCAAAGTTGGGGGCTTTGTAATTGAGAGCGAAGTCGAATCCAAGATCATCGACCAACCAGGAGCATTTCGCATCGGTTCCAGCAAGGCCAAGGACTGTGCAACCCTTCAACTTCGCGATCTGGCCTACGACACTTCCAGTTGCGCCAGCTGCGCCAGAAACAACGACGAAGTCACCAGGTTTGGGTTGACCAATATCGATCAACCCAAAGTATGCGGTCAAACCCGTGATTCCTAGACGATCAGTATGATGATAATCAGCGGCGGTTGGTGACATACCGAGCACCCCGAGGGCATCCGTCAACTTGCCATTCTGTGGGATCTCAACCTTTTCCAGGTGCTTCTCTTTCACAATGGCAAGTTCAGTCCATCCCGCCATGGTCGACACATTGGTACCAATAGGGAAGGATGGCGATTTCGAGGCCTTGACCACGCCGATTCCAGAACCACGCATGACCTCGCCGATTTGAACGGGCGGAACATACGAGCGGGCGTCTGAAGGAGGTCAGTTGGTGCTTGCAATGGACTTTGGTACGTCAAACCGTTCAACCATCCTCTCATGGCTGGGTCAAGCCCTAGATAGATGGTCTGAACCAGGACTTCCCCATCCTTGAGATCCGACTCTTTTGGCACCGGATGCGTCTTGGTCACAAACGTTTCCCCAGCGACAATCCTGGATTTAGGCCGCTTTGCAAGGTGGACTGCTGTGTATGTCGACATGATTTTGATATGCTACTAATATTTCTTTCACATTCAGCACATTTCGTGTGTTGTATTTGAGACGTTTCGTGGAGATTCAAGCCTGTGGTCGTTCTTGGTGACGGATAGCTGCATAGGTGGGGAAGCCCATTGCCTCGGTCGAGTCTAGATCCGGACAAATTCATCTCCGTCAACATCCTCCCATTCATGTTTCAACGGAAGATTGACCGAGATCTTCTGCATTTGTTTAAGCCCATACATCATTAAATTTGCCGTCTGGAGCGGGTAGATTTTTCATGGGAACATAGATGTATACCATCTTGCCTTCCTGGATCTTTGAAGTATTCGTGAAGCCAAAGAGCACTCTCCCTCCCAAACTTCGCATAGTAATCAAAATAGAGAGCACCCAGAACCACGCCTGTCTCCGTGTCTACGACCCAGCGTCGTCCTTTCACAGGCCAACCGAACATTCCTGTGCCCACACCATATCGGCTGGTTGTCTGTACCCCATTCTCGTTCCGGGGACACGATGATCCTGCCAACACACAACTCTCCCAAAGTTTTCCTTGCAGCCATCGCAATATGTACTTGCAACAAATATGAGTTCATCTCGGGTCAAGGGACGAGGCGATCCAGACGATGCCTTACACGTCCCCGTGTTTGATAGCGTTTGCAGGTGCGCCTATGGCAGGATCGAAGCCGGCTGGAATCTGTGGAGGGAATCCAGGAGTTTGAGCTTGATCCCAACCGGATTCCGTGGTCCTTGGAAATCCGCTCGGTCGGAAGAATTGGTCTCCGTCAACAGCCTGCAGGAACTCGACCTCCGACAGCGCTCCAGAAGCATCTAGTTTGAGTCGTGCACTTAGGAGTTGATTCGATGCAACACGAAAGGTTGCCACTTGACATTCGTCGGTATCGATTGCATTGATTGCAAAGTCAGTATAGCCTCCCATGGTCGCGAAGGCGGACTGGGCCAACGATGGGTTCTGGACATTGTTGGTACTGATCTCGAATTTGCTGTAAACGGCAATCCCTGAATCTGAGCTTGTTTAGCAATTCCAGCCGCCCAAAACTTGTCTCGAGACACGGTTAGGTTTGCTCTCGAGCATTGCGCTTAAATGAATGAGGGAGTAATGGAGAGCAGTAGGACGTAAAGAGACATCATGTTCAACACTGGAGGCGTTTCTTTTCGGACGGGGATGTCCTTCACCGCCGTAGCGGACCTCATCCCTTTATATAACGGTCGACCCCAAACATCGCTGATATTGGACTCTGTCGGCTCGTGGAGAAGTGGAGATCGGCGCCAGTATTGATCAAATTTGAGAAAGATAGCCGAGACAGGCATGTTGGATTCAGATCGAAGTGTTTAGACTCATACTGGATCGATCAGTGGTTCGCGCTATTATGATGTACTTATGAGAGAGCATTCGTGATATATTAACCGGGCTAGATGCTTCACTTTCTGTGTAGCGATTGGTCCCTGAGACCAATCTGGACCATCTTGTCCATCGTTAGCCGACGGTATATTCGCAGGTAGTGGGACCACGTATGCTATGGGAAAGAGTTACTCGGAAGTATTTCTTGGGTAGAAGCTAGAAAGAAAGCAACTGTACTCCTGATATCAGCGAAATCCTGCTGAAGACTCGTAGCAACCAACATGAAAACCAGTCAATGCACCTGCACCCAAATCCTGTCACAGAATATCTATGTTTCTTGGCGTTTCCCCACGGCTTCATTCCGAATTCGATTCTATACCCCTATTCTTTCCCTTTTTAGGGAAAAGATCACCATTGCAAACCATATAAAATAGCTGCAGGAACAGCCTGTTTTCGTAGGACCCGGCTCTTCAGGATCAAGTTCAATCTATCTACGCTCTTTTGGAATCTAACGGGGTTTTCCCACCGTATCGCTGCATTAATCACCTGATTGAGCGAAACCGCTATTTATCTCACAAATCCTAATTCTTAGTAATACCAAATAAATACTGCACCTAAGTGGTTGCCTGTGGAACAAACTGAGTCTCACCCCCGGCCTGTAGAGTAGAGTAGTTAATCCTATACAAAATCAGGTTTGTTCGGAGCTAACAAGGCGGCCTGTTGCCTAGGTGCTTAAGTATGGTGTTGCATTTATGCGGGGATAACGATTAAGCACGATTGCTGCTTAAGCTCAGTTACTGTAGAGTCATAACTAACGCAAATTGGTATTAACGATTCCCATTGTCTAGGAAAAGAGATCTAATAGCTAGTAGCCAGATAAAGATAACTTAAGTATATAGGAGAAGACTGAAGAGTCCTGATTAGGCCTAGCCCAGGGGTAGGGGGCAGTGAAAGGAATGTTAGGTGGCAGTAGAAACCAACAGGGGCATCTTGCGACATATGGCTGATGTGGCTGATAGGTTGGGGGTAGATTATAGGTATCAGAAAAGGAGTCATATGTGAGCAAGTGTGTTAAAGCAGTGGAGGGGAGAGTTAAATTATAAATATCTCACGCACAAAGGTGCGAGAGAATTTCCTCTTTTCTTCTCCCTCTTCAGTTTATGGATAGCTTAATGGAACTTGGTACTCGCAGTCCTTGCGCATCCAGATCGTGTCAGTCTACATTAGAGTAATAGTTACGGGATCTATCATTAGCCTTAGCAAGGTGGTATGCAGATTTAAGGCTGGATAAGAACGAATAAGGTCACACCAATTCAGCCGTTGAGTAACAGTATTCAAATTCGGAGTAATTATTCCTGCAGAAGCTGATCATGAATACCTCCGTCAGCCGGAGATTAGGAGATAATTTACTCCATTGGGCCGCCGTCCTCAATATTAACATCGCATTGTCTCGAATTAGAACGGTTGCTGGCGCAGCACGCAGTAGACCGACGCTTTCTAACGTTGAAGACTGCAGCATAATACCAACATGTTCACTAGGTGAGTGGCTTTTAACTGGACTATCAAATGTAGAAGGTTGTGATTTAGGGGCCGTTCCCTGCAGTGCTTTTGAATAAAGCCATAGGAAATCTGCGAGTAAATCCGAATTTCAATGCTCAGGAATTTGATTTTCATTTGTCCCCTGATCAAAAATCATTACCAAGATGTCTTCGAATGTCCTTATTGTCGTTGGCTCTGATCCTGGGATTGGAGCTACGACAGGCTCTATCTTTGCAAAACAGAAATTCAAAAAGGTGGTACTAATTGCAAGGAATGAAGAGAAACTTGAAAGGACAAGCGGTTTATTCAGGAAAGAGCTGGAGAAAATGTGGAAGTACGAACATACAGCGTGGACATCACGCACACCGACGATTTTCTTCGAGTGTTAAGAGATTCGGAATCTCTTGGGCAGATGGAGTGTCTTTTTTACAATCCTGCAAGAGTCGTGCCGAGTGAGCTTCTCAAATTCCCTAGTGAAGAGGTTCTGTACGATTTCAAGGTATGTAGTCCCTTCGGCTTACTCTAACGGTCCACTAACACAGATAGCTCACCAATATCGCCCTCTACGAAGCATGTATCTAGGCGATACCACTGCTTCAACGTCTACCCAAGCAAGAGCCTGCATCCAAGCCATCCATTTTGGTGCCGAACAGTGACTTATACAAGGATCCAGTCCCGCCTCTCTTGGCCCTGTCGCTCACCAAGACGGCTCAAAGAAGCCTTGTCTTATCACTATCCAAAACCTATGGGAAGGATGTTCATATCGCGCTGGTCTCGGCCAACGGGCCTGTGAATTTGACGAATAAGAAGTTGAATCCAAGCTACATCGCGGCTCAAGCTTGGGAGCTGTACAACCAGGAGAAGGGACACTGGACAAACGAAATTGAGATTGTGGAAGATTAAGTCCGGTTTCTCAGTCGTTCGAAGTTTGGAAAATGTCCTACACATCGAAGATAGGATTCACAGGTGCACTCCTCCATCTCAAGATTATGTTGATACAAATCCTATGATTTAAGGGTGAAAATTGACACTGTTCATTCTGATTTGTACGCAGTGTTCCTCAGTCGCAACTGTATGGCTATGATATTCCAAGTGAGCAGCAGATAGATACAAGAATCCTAAGCTTCCAATCGACTATGATCAACAATTACGCCAGTCCAAGTACAGGAACTGGCGGAAATTATTGGATTGTTTGTCGTTCGTCATCAACGCGTTCCCAGAACCACTCACAGCCACCGATGAGCGAACATTGAGCAAGACCTCTCCACCGCACGGAGAATAAATACCCATCGGCTCCGTGTTAAAGGCGGTGTAATCTTTATTGAGAGGTCCCCGGAAGACCGTTTTATGCTCGTTCTAGCGTCGATTAGCGGAATGTTCAAAAATTGGTGGAGGCATGATCTCGTACCTGGTTCTGTTCGCCTGAGAAATAGTAGAGAGTACTGAGAGTGCCCGTAGTCCCGGGATCCAATGCGACATAACCAAGGTATCCGGTTTGCCAGATACTAAAGCTGTATCCAGCAGGAATGTCGAGAGCGATATTCAGTTGGCAGAATTTGCGCCTCTCGGTAGTCGGGGCATCACCCCCAGTGTAAGCAACAAAATCATCGAAGATGAGAGGAATGATGCCTTGATCATCGGACAATTGCCAATCGAGGGAGCCTTGTGGACAACCGTTTCCGCCATAGGTGATGGATCGAATCCGAACGGCACCACGCGGAGGAGGAGCCGATCGCGTAGCATGCGTGATACGGAAATCAGAAGGAAGCGCAGAGACTAAAGACAGTCCGCTCGCTAGGAGTGAAATGATGGAGGAAGAACGCATGGTGAAATGTATTGTCAACAACCTTAGAGATTTCCAGAATTTGAAAGACAGACCAGTCTTGATATGAAGAATCTGATGAACACAACTGGGAAAGGCTTGCACTTAATAGAAGTCAGTATACCCCTCAATGCATACGCAAGTGTGATCTCAGGAGATGGGACGACCCAGGTTCAGTAGCCTCGGCGGAGGAACAAGTTGATATTACTGCTATTTTTACGGCGAAGCGTAACGATTTGATAGCGGTGGCTTGATCGGCTTCCCTGACTGGATGGAACCTTGTGACCACGTTCTGGGCGTACTATGTGTCGCAAGCTTGCGGCCGAACCGTGAAGGTGAAGGGTTTGTGGACGGTAGTGTGGACGATGGGCAAGGTTCATCGATATCTTCCGGAGAAGCCAAGATATTCAATTAGAAATTGCCGACCCAGAACCTGGCCAGAACAAAGAAGCCACTATCGAAATGATTAAATTGGGAGCCGAAGGGCTTGAGGCTGGAAAGACTTAGTGGCAACAGTGTGAGTTGCCTGTCAATAGGCGGCAGTTGTTTCTCGTGACAAATGATGCACGGGAACCAGACATTTGATGATGGCAAAGCATACCGTCATCTTCAAGGACCCTCGCGTCAATCATTTCGTAGAATGGTCTCGCCATCTCTTGACTTGGAGAAGATTTGCGCGAACGATGTATGTCTAGGATGATCCTCGATTGGATCCATTGCACAGACATTGAATGCAATGACACTGACAATCATAGTTCTTGAAAAATATGGTGCTTAGCCCGGCTTTTGGCGGTAGTCAATATATTCCAGGCTCGGGACGGCACCCAAATTGCAGACGCGCATGCAGTGGCTCAATAACTGGTTAACGTTTAGACTTCGTAGCAGTTGACAGCTGATATTTTATCGAGTGTGGATGCAGGAGGGAAAATAAATTGACTGAAACCAAGGCTAATGTCCAGGTGGTGGTTGGGCGCGGTGGTTGGGAGAGAATATATGAAAGACCAATCTATGTCAAATTAAACTCGTTGCCCCTGTGCCTGCATGACGCAACAACGGTAGGATGCGGATTCTACCGAGGGGTTTCCATCTCCTTAACATATCTCCGAGACTTCCTAGTCGAGGATCAAAAGTCGAAACAGGATAACCCTCCTTGAAAATTTCCACTTCATGTGGTTAATACATGCAGGGCAAAGAGCAGCAGGCTATCTTTAACAGGCCAATCGACGGACCTGTGCATGACATTCTCACCGCGGATGAACCGGATGTGCAATAACGGTAAATTCAGAGGCGTAACTGAAACCGGGAACTGGACAGTGATAGTATCTTAATTCAGGACCCGACATGCTGTGGGAGAGTTGGAGATGAGTTACATGGCATGAGCTGAGGAGAAAAGTGGTCCTTCATGAGCATTCAGCAAGCATATCTCGTGTAGCTCATCCACTTATCGAACGGGCGAAGGGTTAATAAAAGCCAGAGATCATTTTCTGGCCCCGACGAATTCCTTCTTGATTTGATCCGCACAAGGACTGTTGAACAAGGACTGTCGCTCACTGTCGCAGGCCAAGGCATGAGCTCTAGGAGTCCAAGGCTACAAACTGCATTAATAATCTTGCCGTGACTCTCGTATATCTGTAGGGCCGGGGGACCAGGCATTCAGCTAGAACACACAATTTACACAGAACTTACACCCAACACACACAATACAACAACTTCGCTGCTGTAACAATAGCACCTCACTCCTAACCATTTTAGCACATCACGTGCGACAATAACTTAATATACACTCCGCGCCATGAAGCATTTAAATACCAAATTTCCACCAGCAGCACTATTATTCATCTCGAAATCAACATCGCCAGGTAGGATGAACTATATATGCTGTAGGTGAGACATAGGATCCAAATTGCAATGCTCCTCATTGAAGCGAGTCGTCATGTAAAAAGAATGGGTTCAACTTGCAGAGAGGCAGTCAGCCAGTATCATACCGGGACAGTACGGCTAGACTCCTTAAGAAAAACTAGCCACTCGTCTTCCAGGTCGTTGATGCTCAGGTTGGCGGACGGCTAGCAGCTGGATATTGGGTTAGAGGAACCATCGGATCCCAATCCAAAACGCCCTTCCTCGTGAAGTCTACCCTTGCATGTACTAAAAGGTAGTTGCAAATGCAGTAAGATCTGTTAATTCGCTTCCTCGTACCTGACTTCGACAGAAGGTCCAGTCGTGGACTTTACTGGGCTTACAACCAACGGATAGAAGATGGTGGTAGTATTCCGTCTCCCTGGCCAGAAATCGGCGCAATTGACCACACTTTCAGACATCGCAGCTGAAGTGAATCTTGAAAAGCATCCAAATCCAAGATACATTTATACAAAGGGGCAGATTTCGAGCGCAGAGGACGAAGTAGCCAGCAAAGCACTACGCAAGCAAAAAGTTTCCCGAAAGAGCCGCGTGAAGCCCATGGGCGTAGCGAACCGTTTCCTCGGCTACTGATAGACTCCATGATGGCATTCTTGGTGGATTACTTGGGCCAGTTGGTAGCAAGCAGGCAAATCGGACCAGGAGAACTAGGCCAAACTTGTGAGAAATGGGATCACATCGCTATTGATACGAGCCAAGCAAAGGGGTGCTTGGTTTCGATCCTATCCTTCCTGAAAAGACAATCGTAGACTTATGGACTGAGATAAATAACCTCGACATATCGTACGGATAACCTTGAAACAATTTGACTTGAATGATGCGCAAGTTTCAATAAGGAGTACCGAAGACATAACATCGCCTTGCAAGCAGACCCAATTTGATAGTAATTAGTGCTAGGTCCAATTTTGGCATCGTCCTTATCGCAGGCGAGGCCGGTACAGACATACTCACGATGAATAGTGAAGAGTATCGACAGATGGTATTATTGTGCCGTTGCGCCGGTCTTGAGGACGGACGCGTAAGAACAAGATTCAATATAGAATGTCCGGTTCATCCACTGGCCATGTCACGAGCGGTGGGGAAAGACTTAACGATAATGAAGTGAGAGTGAGCTGATAGAGTGAACTTCTGGATGTCCTGTTGAGAAAGGCATAATCATGCCCATAGCGGGGACAAAACATTGGGTATAGTCTGGTTCCAGGAGTTATAATATCAAACAAGGCCAATACTGGACTGGATGACCTTGTAATCTTTCCGCTTCTTTTGCTTCGTGGGCATCAACTCTCCCTTCATCTTCCCTATCCACCTCGCCAGAAGGGGGAACGCCCAATTCTCCGACCCATACGCAACCATAAAACCTCCAATCCCCAGAACTAGCAAGAATAACTTGAACCCCCAGCTCATGTAAGTGAACTTCATATACTTGACGACCCAGTGCGCCGGAATGAACAGGATATACGCCGAAACAAGCAGCACGAGAGCAATGTATGCGACAAATGGGACATTGCGCCACATGCGCTCTCGGAATGGCGGACCGACACTCAGCACGATGGCCGCAAGGATGTACTGGAAACAACTTACGGCAAACAGCGCAGAGTTTTCGGAATTCTTCAAGTTTTTGTTGGAGCTGTTTGGCTTGATGTGCCTGTTGGGCGGTTTATACCACGGTTGTTCGCGGACTGCCCCGTATGCGATGGCTTGGATGGCGATAACAATAAGAATCTGGCCGATGAGCGGGACCAGGACTTTGCGAGAGACGAGGGAAGCGGTGGGACGTTTTCGTGAAAGGTGTTGATATGGGCCAGACCAGCCCACTGTATCTTATCAGCTTCTAATCATGAATGGAGTAGGTGACTTACTGAGGATGGCGATTGGAATAATAAGAAGTAGGTCGATGAAGAGAAATTGGCCATCGCTTAAGTTAGAGGCAGATGCATAGAGGAAGCTGACAGTCGTAAACTGGATGGCAGAGTATAGGCTCATATACTTGAAGCAGCTGAAACTAGTCACCAACGCTGCTCGTCCTTCCCTGGAACATATTAGTCCAGCAGTCCCGAAGCAGAGATATCATGCCTACCGAATCACTTCCGGGACGCATCGAATATCGAAGACACGACTTGTGAAAGGTGCTGCGACGCTGGCCTCTGCTTCAGAAAGACTGACGCCCACATCCGCAGCCTTCAATGCACCACAGTCATTAGCACCATCCCCGCAGAATCCTACGGTATAGTCCAAGGTCTGAAGTTTCTCCACCAATTCGTGCTTCTGATCCGGACTCATACGTGCAAAAACCTGCCCCAACACCAACATTGCCTTGAGAAGTCGGTCATTTGCAAAGGAGACAATCCATGTGAAAACATCGCCGGTCACTGCGATGGAGTAATGTCGCGGGGCGCCACTGTACGGATTTGCTAGATCGCGGGACTCCGCATCTGGTGGAACCGGCTGCAATGTATGCTCGTCGAGAGACCAACCACTACCATCGATGCTGCGCCATTCGAGCTTGCTGAGAGGTTCGGTAGGACCGCCTTCAACGAAGTGAGGGACAAACACTGGCGAAGTACGATCTACCAGTCCACACTCCTGCGCAACGCTGATGGCAGTGAGGATGTTATCTCCTGTGCACATGGTCGTCCGGATGTTGGCTAGTCCAAGCTCTCGGAGAACTGGGGTGGTCTGTGGCTTCAATTTGTTCTCAAAGATGATGAAACCGAGGAAGTCAAGGTCGGATTCGGCCTCCGCGCGACTCATCTTCTGAACTTTGATCCATCGAAGCTTCCGTAGCCTTTTCGTAGCGAGAGCGATCACACGAAACCCGCTGTAAGTGTAGTGGGCCAGCAGCTCCTCGTAGTTTGGTGGAAACGACTCCTTTTTACAGATATCGCTCATACATTCCGGCGCACCTTTCACATATACTGCGGCCTCTGCCTTACCGAACTGTCGAACAACAACGCTGGCGCGTCGGAGGTGGCTGACAAATTCAAAGGTTTTGAGGACACCAATCTCGGGATCGTCCGTGGTCCGGTTGTCCAGATCTGACACGCTTGACGATTTCGGAGGTCGAGCAACGTTGGGAGAGATGCTCATGCTAGCCGCTTGCTCGTCCTCATCCCGCAAGTTTGGCTGCCCATCACCACGCTGTTGGTCGCCTTCCTCGAACTCCCATCCCGTGAAATCGAACATTTTCACATCGAGTGGGTCACCCACCAGTTCATCGTCAACCACTCGCAGACTATGGCAAGTCGCCATGGTATACAATATCGCTCGGTTGACGTCATAATCGACATTTGGATCGGTTTGTCGTCTCCTGGGAAGAATCTCCTTGGCGCTGGTAAGAAGGTCACTGAACGTTTGGGCATGAGGAACAACGGCCCGAACGCCCATGACATCGAGCCCCTCTTCCGTCAGAGTGCCTGTTTTGTCGAAGCACATGATGTCGAGTCGTCCTCCAACGTTGATCCGTTGCGGGGAGATGCAAAAGATTTGCTTTTTCTTCAGTCTCCCAAGAGCGAATTGAGTGCCGATGGTTAGCGTCGCTGGAAGCGCCGGGGGGACGACAATAGTGATGAGATCGAGAGCCCGAACGAAGATGAAATCCCACTTCATGCCCAACTGGATGAAGTTGGCGAACGAAGCCACGAATCCCACGCCTGCGATGCCTGCCATGACGGATATGTACCGGAAGGAATCTCGGTAAAATTTGAAGCCAGACGGCTTGGGGAAAAGCATGGATCGGACCAGGGCTCCTTTAGTCGTATTGAATCCTGTTCGAACGACCAATGCAAGCGCAGCGGCCTCGGACTCGGACGCATCGACCGCATTATCGTGCTGCGGTCTTCTAGCTCGAATGATTTTGGTTCCGGCAAACAACACGTGCCTTGCAACCTCTGCCGGCAAGGTTGATGCGCTCAGGTTGAGTACTTCCAAAGTTTGGTCGATAGCGGGGACTTTCGTGACCGGCACGGATTCCCCCGTCAGCATACTTTCGTTGACGATGCAATCGCCGCTCAGTAGAAGGCTGTCGCACGGCAACTGTGGTAGGTTCGGATCGCTAACCTCGTAGACATCCCCTGGTACAAGGTCTCGGCTACCTTCATATCGCCAAAACCCGTTTCGGAGCACTCGAACGTCGCATTCGAACCGGGAGACCTCTCGCAACCTGCGCATCGTCGCCTTTGTCTCCACCAGTTCGCTGACAATTCCGCCGACGGAAATGAGGAAAATGCAGATAGCATACTGGTAATACTCATCGTATGACCAGAGACTCAGACTGGCGACCTGAAATATATAAAATGGATGGAGCACTCCGTCCACGAGTAGCTGACCCACGCTCTTCTCTTCGACATCAATCAAGTTCTCGCCGAAGACTAAATCTCGGCTTCCTTTTTGTTCGTGATCGAGACCTTGTCGGACGGCCTGAACGTCGTTCCAAGCCGGGTCTCTCCATGTATTCCCCTGTACGAATTTGTCTATTAATGGGTGATAGCAGAATCGAATGTATCGGTAGTCCAACGTGACCAATTGCTTGACCACTGTCTCGTCTATTTCGTCGTATTCGCCTGGCCCAGGTCCCCTCCCGAGCTTCTCTCCCGACGGACCGAAGATGGAGGAAAGACTCAAGTCGTACTCGGACTTTCGTAGCTCGTTGATCGCGACTTCCCCCCACTGGTTCTCAATGACCACCCATTCTGCCTCTCCTAATGGAGCTGCTTTGCCGATCATCCATATCCTCCAGCCGGGCATCCATCGGAAAGCAAGGTAGGCCACGCCGGCGGTCAAGACGCAGATAGCCATGTATATAGCAAAACCAACCTGCGATGTGGTGAACCCAGCAATAACAATGGTAAGATCTTCGGTTCGAAGGTAGGTCTTCTGGGTGGTTCGTGTGGGGCGTCCGCCATATGCCGAGCCCATACTCGATATTGACGACCGCCTTCTAGTGCCTAGCAACGGTGCTCCAGCACTCCCTCGCGAATACTCCGAGCTCTTTCGCCGTAAACGTGACGGTGGCCTGCCTCCATGCTCCAAATCCATATCCGCTTCAGCATATCCATCGGCAACCGCCTCCGCACTCTCCATTTCACTTCGCAACCTCCCCAGCTCGTCCATCAACGACGTTTGGTCATCCTGTCCCTCCTCATCGACTTCCTCGTCTTCCTCCACCTCATCCTCCGGGAAGAATGTGAAGCTCGTCCGGCTTTCCGACCGCGGCCTCCCCCTCCTTACGAACGACGACACGCTCGTCGGTACCGACTCCGCTAGTGGGCCCGAGAACATCTCGTCCGTTGCCATCTCCACATCGCTCATGAAACTCGCCTCGCTCAGATTGCTCCCGCGCCGTGAGAATCCCGCCCGCGAGCCAATCGGCACCGTAATGTTGAGGTCTTCATGGTCTTCGAGAACGACGGAGCTCGGCCTCCGCCGGTGCGAGCCGGTTTTCCTGTAACGCTGCCGGTCGTCGTGTCCATCCATGGTTAGGTAGCGACATGAACCGACCGAGTTGATGGGTTATCGTGTGAAGGGAGCGTTGGGTTGAGTGTGGGGCGGATCACACGGGGTCATTGTGTATCGGCATCCGGAGGAGCTGGAGAAGTTGGAGAATGAGGAAAGACGAACGCGAATGAGGACGGAAAGACACGACCTCTCAAGAAAAGCCCGGTGTTTGGTGGTGTTCATGAAATGACCTTAAGTAGGTGACTTTGATTGGTCGTCATGGCATCTTTGAGATACACAATTGCTCGACTGGTCTCTGTCGTTGTCTGGACATCGGGCCGATCGATGTGAGCCGAGTTATGGGCACCGAAATTTTGGATTCGTGTGGTTGGATAATCCCTTAGTGGTAGTCAGGTTTATGTTTGATTGAGAATGGCATAGTTCTTGGAGAGACTTCAGGTTAGACGAACTGCTGGATTATTACTCGACGGCTTTCCTCGCAGCCGTGCGGGGGCTTGATCACCCAGAGAACATATCAATGCATAGCAATATCAACTCCATACACGGATAGGATTCAAGGATGTCAGAATCTGGCAATTTAGGGATATGTAGTCCTGCGTGGAATACCCGTCGCATATCAGGTATCAAGGGTCAACAATTTGCCGGATAATCATCATTGAATTGACTCTTGTCCGGACTACGTATGGATCATGATTTACAAATCGGATGTCGGAAGAACCACCGTGATTTTTATGCAAAGCATCTTGTCCATAAAAGACCCTTTTCGCCGCGTATGATGAAGATTCGCCAGCACGGCTGCTCCGCTGATATGATTCCGGACGCGAGCCATAAATCTGACGAAGGAAGACGTGAAAATTCGTGGGGAACGAGGAGTTTCACTCGGTCGAACCACTCCTCCACTTTCCCCACCTGCTTACTCCGACCAGCCATGATTCGCTCCTTATATCGATGAAGGGTACAGCATCACTCGCACGCTCGCTCCGAAAGATCGTGCGGGCAGGTTGCGCCTGAACTGTGCTCGGACAACACCTCGGTTGCCTGGATGTCGGTCAGTATGCGTCCAGTTCCATCGGTCTCTGGGATCCACGCACCATGCGGCCTGGTGACCTTTCCCCATATCACTCGGATCTTGGATCCTCGGATCTCCTTCTTCGCGCGGTAGACATAGGCGATCTTCTTGCCCAGGTAGAAACTGCACACTGTTAGTGAGGTACCGAACAGATGCCACATGGGTCTCTTACGTCGCAGCCTTGGTATCGTCAACACCCTCGAGCTTGATCAAGCTTCAATGCAGTCAGTCGCCGCTCATCCCAATGCAGTTCCATCGCTCACCTGGTGTTGGGATTCGTGTTGCGCTTTCCGCGCTGGTAGCTGACGTGCTTGCCCCTACAATGGCCATGTTAGCAAGGCCGTTCGGATCATGATAGATGGTCGTGCATGTCGAATCGAGAGGCCGATTGTCGCGGAGCCGTGTTGATGTGGAGTCGTCGACGGGACTTACTTGACGTATACTGTACGCGAATAATGCTGTCAGTCATCATGCATGCGATATTCGAAGGGGTCAAAGCCATTGCATCGGCGCATGTGGAATTCGATATGCAGCTATCGCGAGTCGGAGAGAGGCAACTTACATCTGTGGCCTGATTCTGAAGGCATTGTGATTATGAGGACTCCAGCCAAGCGTACCAGCGAGGTAGAGATTTAATAAAGACTGGCGGATGGGATGCCACTGTGTGAGTTGTGAGTTGGTGATGGTGGATGAATGGTGGTCCTTAGGCGAGATGTTGCCGATTTGCGATGGTGTGGATTTTCGGAAACGAACTGTGTGATGATTCAGCGAGAATGTCACGTGCTGCTCCACCAAAACAGCTAGTGCCCCCCAACTTTTCGTCCTTTGCCTGAAGGCCTGAGGCAGTGAAGAATCTGTTGAGCCCTCTTTGCTGCCTCAGGCATGAATCTCTACGTCAAGTAAGCAATTCATCAGATTCCTGCTGCAGGTGTGCATCACTTTTAAATTCTACATGGAAGATCCCCTGCAATGCAAGAGGCTAAGATAATCATGACAAAATCCGACTGTCCTGTTACTGTAATCATTTAGGTTTATCGCACGGTGACGCGGAGCTTCCTTCGTCCACCGATCGTCTCCGCGGGAGTACGGTCTGAGGGGGTAATCGACACAATATTAATACAGTCTCTCCTGTATCTACAGGATAAGAGGCATTCGCATTTCACAGACTATGGCACAGATCGGGGATTTTCCGAAAATCAATAATTAGGCTAAAATGGCAAAACTTCCGGTTCCATTGATGATGCTCGACGTTGAGGTGTCGTGGATCGCCAAGCATCGTGAGGGAGAGGGCAATGGGGGATCCGAGACCACAAGCCACTGCTGGTCGGCTGCGGATAGCCCGACGGGTTGATCGGGTACTTGCATTTCATAGTCAATTGTAAAAAATGGTAATCGACCTGGACTTGATTGTATCGATTCCCATCTCCGATCATGACGATGGGGGTGGGCGTGGGATGGATTTGGTTGAACGACTCGGTCTCCGGCATGAAACCTCCCCGGAGATAGGATCTTCTGGAGCCAGACATTTAAAACATGGCCGATTCGGGAGCCCATTCGGGGTTTATAAATCTCCAGCCATGGCTGACTGATGCGTCCATTGCCATCCGAAGGAGGCGTCCCGCTAGTTAAGTCGACGCACCATCGCATTCATATTAAAGCAGAGGATATCGAGTCTTGAACCATCCAGCCTTTCGCATCCAAACTTGTGATCTCGCGTAAACTCAAACATAACTCCTCCCTCACGGCCATCTCCAGCCTACGACCGAACTCAGGGAACCGTAGAAACGTGGAAGAAGCGAAGGCGTCCGAAAGTCGGATTGTTGACCGCATCATCGGTCACAGCGTGCAATCTGCTCAGTGCGTTGAGGGGAACCCCACCATTCTTCCTGTCGTCACTCCCACGCCGCTAGGATTTCCCGCCATTTTGATATTGACTCGACCTCGCGCTGTCTGAGCTGTCCTCGAACTCTCTCTCCTCCCATTCTACCCAAACTTTTCCTCAACTTCATCTTACCTGACGCTTCCGGTCTCAGTTGCGTCAGTCAAAGCTTATATATCGGACCTTCCGGCCACCCTCGCGAATATCCGGAAGAGAATTGATTAACCCATCGGAACAATCGGCGAATCGTCAGCGAATATCCAAGCTTGGGCCAAGGGTTCTTCTGCAACGCCGAAATCATGTCGGACACAATCTTGAGGTCGAACGAGGATGGGGAAGTAGTGTAAGATTCTTTTTCTACTTTCCATCCCTTCCGTTTGGTGAAGCCAATCCAGCGCTGAGCAGCTCACCCTCTGATTCTGTGGTATGGAGCACGGTGATGACGCTGATATGCCCGGGTATGCCGATAAGCAACAATTGGACCGTTGGCTGACGTAGATGGCTATAGCACGATTGAGTTGAAGGAGAACACAGTCATTATTGTCCTGGGAGCCTCCGGTGACCTGGCGAAAAAGAAGACGGCAAGTCCCCAATCGCAACGCGAACTTTGGACGACAGGCTAACAAGCAGCAGTTCCCAGCACTTTTCGGCCTTGTGAGTACCCAATGTTACGATTGCCGCCTTCGATTGACTGACTCCCCAGTTCCGCAACAATTTCCTCCCCAAAGATGCCAAGATCGTCGGATATGCCAGAACAAAGATGGACAGGGCGGAGTTCCTGTCGAGGGCGAAGTCGTCCATCAAGACGCCCACAAAAGACATTGAGGCCCAGTTAGCCAAGTTCTGCGAGTCCCTCTCGTACATCTCCGGGCAGTATGACCAGGACGATTCGTTCCAGACCCTCACCAAACATCTTGAAGATCTCGAGAAGGGGCAGAAGGAGACCAACCGAATCTTCTACATGGCTTTACCGCCTAGCGTCTTCATCAGTGTCAGCGAGCATCTGAAGCGAAACTGCTACCCTAAATCAGGAATTGCTCGGATCATTGTGCTTATTCTCTCCGTCGAAACGGGATTACTTGTTGCTGACGATTGTGCAGGTGGAGAAACCGTTCGGCAAGGACCTGGGCAGCTCAAGGGAGCTGCAGCGAGCCCTTGCTCCTAACTGGAAAGAAGAAGAGATCTTCCGGATTGACCATTATCTCGGCAAGGAGATGGTCAAGAATCTGCTGATTCTCCGATTCGGGAATTCATTCTTCGGAGCGACATGGAGCCGACACCACATCGACAATGTCCAGGTATGGTCCTTCAATCTCGAGTCAGTAGGCCAGGCTAACGTAGAGCTCCATTAGATCACATTCAAGGAACCTTTTGGCACCGAAGGCCGCGGCGGCTACTTCGACGAATTCGGCATTATCCGCGACGTCATGCAGAACCATCTCCTCCAGATCCTCACTCTCATCACCATGGAGCGCCCGATCAGCTTCAGCGCCGAAGATATTCGCGACGAGAAGGTCCGCGTGCTCCGCGCCATGCCCTCCATCGAGCCGAAGAACGTCATCATCGGCCAGTACGGCAAGAGCCTGGATGGCAGCAAGATGTCCTATAAGGACGATGAAAGCGTGCCGAGGGACAGCCGTTGCGCGACATTCGCCGCCATGGTGGCGTACATCAAGAACGAGCGGTGGGATGGCGTGCCTTTCATCATGAAGGCTGGCAAGGCGCTCAACGAGCAGAAGACCGAAGTGCGGATTCAATTCCGCGACGTGACATCGGGCATCTTCAAGGATATCCCCCGCAACGAGCTAGTGATCCGCGTGCAGCCCAACGAATCCGTCTACATCAAGATGAACTCTAAGCTGCCCGGTCTGAGCATGCAGACCGTCGTGACCGAGTTGGATCTCACCTATCGTCGACGATTCTCCGACCTCAAGATCCCGGAGGCGTATGAGAGTTTGATCTTGGACGCACTAAAGGGCGATCATTCCAACTTCGTTCGCGACGACGAGCTGGACGCGAGCTGGAGGATCTTCTCCCCGCTTCTGCACTACCTGGACGATAACAAGGAGATCATCCCTATGGAGTACCCTTACGGTGAGCTTTTTCATGAACTGAACCTGAAACCGCTGCTGATGTTTTTTAGGCTCCCGAGGTCCCGCGGTCCTTGACGACTTCACGGCTTCCTATGGGTATGCGTTCTCGGATGCCTCCAACTACCAGTGGCCTGTCACTGGGGGCAACGAGAAACTATAGAGTCGAACCTTAATTGTTGAGATATATGCTTACCGCCGCGTGCAGTAGGGTCAAATACTTAAGTGGGCGGTTCAGAAAATCCTCTGAGGGAGGGATCGGGGCAATGAGTTTTGAGTTTCAAAAATCGCTAGGTTAATAGAACGAATGGAACACGAGGCGTTGTTAGTCCGAATGATGTACTTAACGGCAATTCATCATTTTGATTTCTAGTCGATCTAAGTAAGATGACCCGCCAGTACGACTTCCCGTCGCACCGCTGAATTTCTCATGACTTTTGGGCATCATCCAATTCCTCCAGGTGCCCTGGCTGCTCATCGCCGGTCTACAGACCATCCCACAACATCCAACCATCCGCGATCAATATAACACCCCCTTCGTACTCGGCTCCTCCCCCTCCTTCTCCTTCACCCGACTTGTCGCCTGCCTCACCGCTACTGCCAACGCTTTAAATGCGCTCTCCGCCCGATGATGATCATTATCCCCCCGCAGGCAATCCACATGCAGCGTCACTCCCGCCGCCTGCGCGAAGCTCTCCAGCGCATGCGTCAGCATCTCGCAGCTCAGGTCCCCTAGCTTCTCCCGCTTCAGCCCTAAGCAGATCACCGCATACGGTCGGTTGGAGAGGTCGATGACTGCTCGGGAGAGGGCTTCGTCGAGTGGGGCGTAGCCTTGTCCGAAGCGGGCGAGGCCACCGGCGCCGGAAGGGCCGAGGGAGGATTTGAAGGCGGAACCAAGAGCAAGGAAGACGTCTTCGGTGGTGTGGTGGTCGTCAACTAGAGGGTTGGAGGTTAGTAGGTTGCCTTAAATCAATTGGGGTCGCGGGAAGAATGGTGGCGAAAGGAGAAATTCAGGACGGATCACATACTGTAGAGATCGCCTCGACAGCGCACACGGAGACTCCAGCCGGCGTGTTTCGAGAGGCCGTGCAGCATGTGGTCGAGGAAGCCAATGCCGGTATCGATGTCGATTTGCTGCATCGCCGACATCTGGTATGCGTGCCGCTTCTCGGATTCAGTGAAGCCATCGCTTTCCAACTCCCCGCCGTCCAGGCTCAGACACACGTAAACCTGGGTCTCTTTCGTGTCGCGCTTGATGGTGGCAATCCGCCGGTCGCTTCTTGAGGGTGCCATGGTGTAGTTGGGGTTGGTTGGGGTCTTTGGGGTGAGAGATGCCTTTTGATAGATGCTTGCGGGACCAAATGTTGATGCTCTGTTTGGTTTGCCCGTGGAGATTCGGCCCGGTGATCTTTTACCGGGATTGGAACCTCCCCGACCATTATTACTTGCGATGATAGCCATCTACGATTTTGGTCCATTATTGAGAGCTCAAATTTTACTTTAGTGACACGGTCATTTCCATATGAAGTAAACGGTGGGATTTATAAACATGACACGTTTGAAACGTCTTTATTGGAGTATTGGAGCGACATTCGATGGCGGTCTCATTCTGTGCATCGGGCTTGTCAAACTATCGGCCAGCCTTCCTTTCCGAAATTATACGCCTAGCACTTGATCGAATATTCCCTAGGATCTAGCATTGCTCAGATAGTCGAATAGGACTCATTTGGTGTCTTCCCTCGCCGTTGTGCAAGACTATTCAGCAAGCACCTCTGGTGCGAGCAATCTGTCTGTATATGGGGCTTATGGATCCAGATAAGAACTGGATAATTCTGAAGTAAACCCGCTGGTCAAAGGTGCGTATCCCGAGTAACAGGGAGCAGAGCATTAGGCATTTGGTGACTGTTACATATTGGGGATGATGAAAATCTGGATGATGAAAATCTGGATGATAAAAATATTGAGAGGGCTATTGTCGGCTCGGCATGCCGAAAGTGCATTAGAATTTCGGGCTTCGGGCCGAGTATCACAAACTTCCTCATCGTCGCCATCGCCAGCCTTGAGCTAAATTCACCAGATGCTTCATCATCTCATACCGTAGCGATCCGCTAATTCCACGAAAATGTCTGCCAGTGCGGAAGAGCCAAAAGATGTCGAGATGACGGACGCCCAAGCGACGGCGGGAGCGGCGCATGGCGAAAGTAGTGCGGTGGAAGATACAGATGATGACTTTGTCGATCCAGATGCGGAGCCAAAGATCAATATGGTATTGTTTTCTCCTAATGACCCAAATCCATTGATTCATTCTGGTGCTAATTATGCTTAGCTTCCTGGCTCGACAGATACCGAAGCGTCGTTCCAGTTCGATAAGGAAGATCATACGTTAGGAAACGCTCTGAGATGGATCATCATGAAAAAGTCAGTTGAACCCCAAGCAGTCATATATCTACATGATTTTCGACCGCAGAATCATTGCTAACCTTTGATTCAGCCCCGAGGTCGAGTTCTGTGGCTACACCATTCCACATCCTGCCGAAGCGAAGATGAATTTTCGGATCCAGACATATGGTATGTCTACTCACGGGCTGCGAAACAATACCTTCGCCAATAGGACTTGACTTGTAACCAACTAACATTATCTAGATGGTGCCAATGTCCGAAAGGTGCTTGAGAAGGGCTTGAATGACCTGATGGACCTCTGTGATGTTGTCATCGACAAATTCACTATTTCAAGGGATGAGTTCAATGATCAACAGGAATAGAAAGTTCAGCATGATCCTCATGACAGGTTATTCAAGGGTAATCATTTTTTGCATTTCAAGGCGCCCTGGAATACCCGAAAAGTCCTTATAGCTAGGATATGACATGTATGTACAATGCTTGAAAGCTCCCAGCCACACCTCAGTTTCGTCCCTATGCAACGTGCGCGGTTAGTTCCATATACATCTCATATGATGGTCCAGGTGACTGGAATCGGGGCTGCTCACCTCTAAGAAGCCTTGCATGAAGTTGCTCGGCAGCTTCGCCGCGGTCTTGTCCTCTTCCGCCCGGAAATATTTCAACACATGTGTCAACTGCTTCCAGTAGTTCAATGTCTCCTGTGGTGCAATGAATGCATTAGCCAGGAACAAATGATTGCCAGCAGACCGGGGAGATTGGTCGTCCATGATATGATAGATCTTGGGATGGATTGTGACCCACCTGTAACTCTTGATGCGAATGTGTTATAAGTACGTCCACCGTCGGTAGCTGTGCGACATATCTATGCCTTTCGAATTCCTGGCGTATCTTCGTTCGAATTGCAGAGGTGGGCATGTTGAGCGAATACATGGTTTGGATCTCAGGTGCCTGCACGAGCTGTCAGCCTCTATTCCATTTCATGACATCGGAGAAGGAATGGGCCCCATCTCAAGCTATGAAAGCCCAAGACTGGACGAAGATATAGTTCGGAATAGCAATAGAGAAACACATACCGATCGCAACCAGTCGCGATAGGTCGTCAAGACCCTCCTCTTCGCATCAGTCCAATTGACCGCTATGTCGCTTGTTAGCATCAATTCGCGCACGCTGGAAAGTGTCTCCTACAGGACCGAGTCCTTTGGGCCAGGTATGTCGGGTTGATCACCATCTTTGCAGGGCGTCTTGCATCGTATGTCCGGTGGTCTTGGGTTTGATGTCAAGTTGTTGAAGGTGAAGCTGCCGGGGCGGGATTCCCGGGATGCTGATTCAGGCACCAAGGCGACGATACTTGACTGAGGCGAAATGCGCGGGGCGAATTGTTGATGCCTGACAAACGACATCGTCAGATGTCCATACATCTTCAACTGCCAAACACGTCCCCCCTCACAAGAGTACCGTACAGAACTGTATATTGCTGGACAGGAATATTTCTGCTCTTACTCTCGCTTCACAGATTATCTCGCTTCCTCTCTTCCTGTCCATATACCCACGCCCAGCGACCATCATAATGCCTCCGATACGAAGCGCAAGAAATCGAAAGCCTCCTCCGGAAGGCTTCGAAGATATCGAGGACACTCTGCTGGATTTTGCCAACAAGATGAAAGATGCGGAGAATGCTTCGCATGAGGGCAAGAAACGCCATGAAATGATATGGCCGATCTTCCAAATCACCCATCAACGTATGTACCACCCTTCCCAAGACCAACGAAGCATGCTAACTCTTCTCGTTGCTATAGGGTCACGATACATCTACGACCTCTATTACACCAAAGAAGCCATCAGCAAGCAGCTATATGACTGGCTCTTGAAGAACAACTACGCCGACGCCAACCTCATCGCGAAATGGAAAAAGACCGGCTACGAGAAGCTCTGCTGCATCCGATGCATCCAAACGAAAGAGACCAACTTCAACAGCACCTGTATCTGCCGGGTACCCCACGATCAACTGCAGGAGAACCAAAGCATACAATGTGTGAGCTGTGGATGTCGTGGCTGTGCGAGCAGTGATTGAGAGGACGACATGGAGAGGTTCATTGGGAACGGATCTTTGAAAGAGAACGAACACTTCCGGCCCGGGTCTTCTTGTACGATGTTTTCCCCTCGGAAGCAGTCCAAGTGGGAGGAATGTAAACAAGGTCGGGGGAGAGAGATCTAACAGAGCCACGAGGCCAGGCGAGGGAATGTCTAGCGCCGTAGAGACGGCCTGTCAGTCCGGCATAGATGAAGATAACGTTCGTTTTTCACAACCGGCTTCTAGTCGATGAGATACTGACGGCTTTAAGTTATTCGATGACAATCTGGGAGCTCTTCAAGTGGGAGAGAGCGAATGTTGAGCGGCGCATTCAGCAGATCGTGCGGAATTTGTAATTGCCACACAGCTTTAGATTTGTCTTCGAATTTTGGCCATGTCCGAGTGGAATTCGGATATCGAAGAGATCAATCAACCGTTTTACTAGTATCTCATGTTCAAGTGTCTAGCATGACACGGCTTGCCTCAACAACGCAAACGCACTACCCACTGTCCTTCTATCCCATCTACTGGCAAATCACTGAAGCGTATCACTGATGGCAGGTTCACATCCAAAGAACCATTTGTGTCCCCCGAAGTGGTTGGGGTTTTTATTAGTTTTTAGGTTTTTTGTAACTACGCCTAACTATCCCTGGAAGACCTAGCTGCACTGTCGGAAAAGCCACCCCAAATTGACCATCCTCTATAATTGTTGTTGCAATGCAGCCTCAATCATCCAGAAAAAAGAACACTACTTTTCTGAATAGTGTTCATCCCACTCCCTTTGTCTGTTCGCACTTCGGTGTATAGTACAATGCTTTCTAAAACTGCTGTTTGTTGTGCCCGTTGGATCCGCAATTGGGAGTTAATAAAGAAACGCACACCGAACACCAAGGTGTCGCCTCATACCCTCAGCATGACATGATCGTCAAGTATGGCGCAAGGCCGAACGCATGAGGTTTCAAAGTGAAAGTCGTTCCAGAACCTGTTATGAAAACCGCACCAAAGAACGCCAATAAGTTGCCTCATTTCCTCTGCACGACATGGTCGTTAAGTACGGCACAAAGCCAATACGCAAGAGGAAAATTAAAGCGAAAACCGAGAAACCCCCATTTTTGTCTCAATCGTCGCATGATTTCGTCGTCCGATCGTCTCCTCGTCCGGTCGCCTCCTCATACATCATCACGGTTGAGCGAGCGAACTTGTACGTTGAGCTCAGGCAGAGTCTCCATTGCAGCCGGGGTTGTTGTGGTTGACATCAATAGGTGCGATATGTCCGTTGGCCTCGCTAGCGCTAGGATTCGATTCCTTCTCACTGGCAGCCAGATCATGAGCGTCACGCAAAGGCGCAAGAGGAACATCGTAGATTGACAGCGGGTGTGGAGGATGGGATGTTCTCCACTCTGTGGGATAAATTCGAGAAATAGATTGCCCTGGTCTCTCTCCATTTGATGCATATTCGAGATTCCTGTCCGCGTCCTGGACATTCCCTACTTGAGCAACGAGACTCAGGCGATGCCCTGCTGGCGCAGATTGAGAGTTAGCGTTTGAAGAATCTTGAGCGGGTGGAATGCTGGTGGAAGATGAAAGACCCGGGTCGGAACCACAGTTAGAAGGCTCCAGCGGGAGATCAAGGCTTGAAAAGTCACGAAGCAAGAAGTCATCAGTAGACAAGCATTGATTAATTCTGGGGCCAAGCATAAGGGCCCGGCGATGGGGAAACCCTACGGGAGTGAAATCATCCGCTGTACAGCCAGCAGGACCCGGCCCATCCACGAGAAGTCGACGAAGCAAGGAGTCATCAGCAGACCACCATTGATTCATCCTAGGGCCAAGTGTAAGGGGCTGACGAAGAGAAACGCAAACGGGAGAGGAATCATCCTCTGTAAATCCAACAAGAGCTGGCTCATCCATTAGAAATCCAACGGGAGCTGGTTCATCCACTGGAAAGCCGACAGGAACCGACTCGTCCGCAGGAAGTCCAACAGGCGCCGGATCATCCACTGCAATACCAATAGGAGTAGGGTCAGCAACTTGAAATCTAGAATGATTTAAGACTTCTTTGGCGGTACTCATAGCAGAGTTTCCACCAGGGGGTGTGGAAGGAGGATGAACGTTGTCAGGGGGAATTTTGTCCTCAACCAACTCGTTGAATTGGGTCCCAATATGGTTATACCCCTCTCCACTAGGATGGGAAATGCTAAACCTTGGAGCACCATTCTGGGTGGGGTTGCACCTATTTGCTATGGCTAGGAATTCACGCTCTAGTCCGATGTCCTCATATAAGTCGTATCCCCCATCGTAACCACCAAAAGGTAGATCTAGTGGTCCGTAGATTTCATCTTGAACCCCGTTGGTTAGGTCTTGGAGATCTGCGAAGGGGCCGAAATCGTTCCATGTGTTGGATTCCATGCCGCCAAAGCCACCGTTGCTATGGTCGAGGGGTTCTACAGTCGCAGAACAGGGTGATCTAAAGAGATCGCCAAACAGGTCTCCAAATGAATCGGAACCAAACGAATCGGAACCTAACATTCCAGGCGGTGTGTATGGATTGGAAGAGGGGCCAGAAGTTGCCATCACTGAAGGCATGGTGTCTTGAACGATATACCCAAAGTTTCCAGGATATTGAGTGGCTTGCTTGTCCGCGTGGCCGGTTTGCGCACCCTGGTGGATTGCGTGGCTCTCTCGGATGTTGTTAGCGAGGACATAGTCGGCGAAGGATGCAGAGTTGTTGTCAAGGCTGGCCAATTGCTCTGCTTCGTTTTCCTGGTCGGTGATTTGGGAAGTTCGAGAGGCTGAATCAATGGCCGCAGCACGTCGGGAGCGATCCGAAACCAAAGGTATGTATTCATCGGTAAAAGGCTTGTATTCCTTGATGGTGGGTGTAGCACCAGTGTCCGTCGGAAAAGGGTTGTAGGCAGGACTACTACCAGCATTCTCACTATTCCTATCACCAGGTTTGTTGTCGATAGAGTTGGTATGAGTGTCAAAAGTAGTTGTTGGAGTGCTGGAAGTGGTGGTAGGACTGTCGGCGGAAGAATTGGCAAGGTCACTGATACGTGTCTTACACCTCTGATCCCTGTTGGCTGGCTGCGAGGAACTTTTCCTACGTATCTTGAAAGATGGAGTGTCAACCCGTGGCGAGAGTGGGGGAACAGGTTCCCCGTCATCTCGCCGCCTTTTACGTCTCTTCTCAATCTGCTGCCTTATGGCCTCGCCACTAGGGCTGCTCATATTCCGCTTGTTCTTAGGGACCCATTGACCGACAGCCTCCCAGGGCAACTGGATATTGGCTTTGTTGGATTCATGCACAAGTCCGATCAAAGTGCGCTCAATGAGATCCTTATCCCACCGAATGATTTGGCGAGTATGAGGACGAGGTTTCTTGGTTTCTTTCTTACGGTGAGACCGGGGCGCCGCAACTTGGCTTATGGTACTGTCTGGCGCCTCATCATCCGCAAACTGGGGGCTGCTATTGTCTCGAGGGTCGCTGTGATTGTCGTGTGCATCAGAGTTTCGGACATGTGACGCCGAGACACTTTGCGTGTGGGAATTGACCGTAACTAGAGTGTGATGAGAGGGAAGAATGGACTGCTGAGTAACATTGAGACTCTCATCGGCCCCATTCTGTCTGAGTGCTCCCATTGTAAGTGACTGAGGAGTGGCATTTGCGGCTTGTGTGAGAGGACATTTCCGAGGACAACCACGACCTCGCTCCAGCACTGATGGCTCTGATGGGGGGCAGGTTGACGTCTTTCCAGGGTCGGATGGTGACTTCTGGGAGTCAGTCTCTGGATTAGAGCCTTCAAGCTTAGCTTCTATCATGTTGACAGAAAGCAAGTGCCGCAGCCACGCTGCCACTGTGATAGACTGTTAGCCATAAATTGAAAAGGCTATTGATCAGTAACAACATCCCACGTACAGAATGGGAGTTGGAGCCGACTGAGCCGACCGAGTCGACTAAACCGACTGGCTAGGGCTGACGAGAAACTGCCGGAGGTGGCCAATTCTTGACTGCTATATGGAAGCTGCTTGCAAGGTTGATTAGCTCTGCGGGCCCAGTGTTGATCAGAGACCGTGAAAAGAGTAAACTGAAAGAGCAAGTCGGGAATAAAGGGTAGGTTGAATGGGGAGTTGAAGGCGGGATTGAAGGATAGATTAAAGTGATCGTGAGGCGGAATAGGTAGAAGGCACGATCAAATGGAGGTAAACTGGAACAGAGTGTCCTAGGCGCGAGTCCTAAGTCTGCCTGTTGACCTTGCATATGATCTCGCCGTGACAGATTTTGCATGTGCACTTCATTGTGTGCTTCACAAGGATGAACGATGAAGTTGATGAGTGGGCTGAAGGCTCGTGGGAGAAAATGGGCTAAGATAGTGAAAAGCGAAGTTCAGTGATGTACCTTGACAAACCTATTGAAGTTGACTATCAATTGACTGAATATCTTCTCATAAAGCGGGAAGGAGTGATATTTCAAAAGAAAGAAGAAACAAAGAGTGGTAGAGGACGAAACAAGAAGGGTAGAGTGTTGTCAATATAACCCGTCTCAGTTCCTATGAGGTGAACTCGTAGCAATCGCCTTGGAGCCTGGTTGAAACAGACAGTGGCTAGCGTGGTTTAGACTCTAACTTCTTCCACACAGAGCGCGAATTGTAGTCAGTTTAGGTTTCCTATTTGTAGAAACGGTTTGATACTCGCACGTGCTGTGTTGCGCCGAGATCGTTGCCCGAGCCCGCGAGGGTTATACGCAGGGTCCGGTCTAAACCATAACGAGGGGTATGAGAGTCCCGAACATTCCTATTAACAGGATACCCACACGCCCCAATTGCCTCCACAACACAGGCGATAGCCAATCTCATCCATTCGTTGCTGAATCTTCCCGAGTTACCTGGTATCATCCCCCCTGAAGCATCCAAGCGACAGGGCCAGGGAAGGGAATGGGGTACGCAAGCCTAAGGAGACGCGCTTCGGCGCCATTATCGTTGAGGCGGCCCTCACAGCCCTTGATCCATCAGCAGCGATATCTTTGATCCTTCATCGCAGAGCACGGGAGCCGTATCAGTAAGTATCCAGCATCATCGCTACTAGTACAGGGGGAGACACGATTGTCTGACTCCTCATCGCAGTACTGACTAGAGCATAACATCCTTCTTTACGTGCCCAAATAAAATGGATACTCGGCAACTCTAGCCACATTCTATTTCCTCAACTAATCCTGAAACCCTTATGCTTTTCGCCTTGGAGAGAGTGGCACCCTTTCTTGCTTGTTTGGTTCGACGGGGAAACTGACCGATACATCGGCAACCTCGTCTTGTCTGCCAAGGGTGTCGCAACTCGCCCGTCTCTTAGAGCTGGTAAAAGAAAATTAAGGAGGGGCATGAAGACGACAGATAAGACTCGACCGGCGACAATGGAAGAGACAGCAAGAAGGATGAACTAAAACAGGTATGACCAAGAAAGGTTTTGATCACTTACCAGACTTACCGCAGCACGATCAGAGTCTAACTTACTCACTACTAATGCAACTGTTCCTAGGACATCATGTCTCACTAGAACGCTAACAAGTCTGACATACTCCCTCTGCAAAGTCATCCAATGTTATCATCTTCAGAGCGATGTCACCACCTCCTCGGCCTTCGCCCTAAGTCCCTGTTCAGACTGGATTAGCTCTCTCACACGCCATGTTGGGACCTTGGTGCACAGGCGGAACGCTGAAATGCATATCCCTCGTTTCTATCACCTGTGTGTTGACACTTGTTGGCATATCTATGGCGTATCCGGTTCTCTGACCCCGACTCTGGCTCACGCCTCCTTGTCCCTATATACTGTTCCTAGGGAGGAGTGGATCCAGCAATGGTACCAAGCAAGACTTGAATGTGTGTGGGACACATGCACATCCAAGACAAGTTCAGTGCGATCGCAAGATTTGATATAGCCAAAGGGGAAAACAGAATATAGAGAAGATGAAACAGCGGCACTGGCAAGTGGGAATAAGAGTGACTGGGGCATGTGAGTTTAGGATTCATAACCCCTACAGTCCGGTTTCGCATCCAGATCTCGTGCGGGAGGGAGGGGGTGTTCGAATGAGCCCAAGTTGGCACGAAGGATTCTTGCCCCCTGATGTCTGCGATGCCCTTCGACAGCCGCTTGGCTAGAGGTCAATCCCCTGCGTTCGTTTCAAAGGCCCTACCTCCACCGCCGTCCTTGGAGCGCAATGCCAGATTCGGCACACATTTTTAAAACCGGCAGTCCTTCCTGCTCAAGAGTTGAATACGCAAGTTCGAGTCTCGGTATATCATCTTCGCCCCCGAGATCCCATTAAATTCGACAGATTGCCAGAGACAAGCGCAGAGCCGTCCAAAGATAATCAAAAGTAAGCCGACAGAGCATGCTCTTCGCTCTTCGATCGCGCAGTTGCTGTTCGAGGTTCGATTAAAGTTGGCACGAGTTGGATGACCAGTTTCCATAGTGGAACCAGTGGTGGTGATCTGGTGGCGCGTTTCTGGCGGTCTAATTGGGTCGGATCTCGGAAGTCCCATTTTGCTGGGTGCTAGACTTGGTAGGTGCCATGGAAATGGCAAGGGGGTGGCTCACTTGCGCTGTCTTTCGATTTCAAGCTCAAATCGGCGAGATGGAGGGTTTCTTGAACACGGTCTCGATGAATCCTCAAATTCGAAGACAATCAGATGAAGAGTAATGGCAATTGGCAAATGCTGTTGATCAGGTCGAGAAGTTCATGGCGAAAGGGGGAGAGTTTGACGCGATCACCCGAACAGTCACTTTTCAACGCTGATATTCTACTGATTCTTTTAGGTTCGATGTTGACTAAGTCACTTGTAGGAAAGTTTTTATTGCGAACTCGATGTCTTTACTTGATGAATATACTATCTGATGGACACTGTTTCGCTATTGGTAATGCCTCATGCGAAAAGTTGGGTAGGAAACGAGCCATACTTCTAGAAAACTTGATCCAGCGAATCCTTGAAATAGACACCAATGTCGCAGACAATCGCATTACATCCAACTAGCTCCTTCTGGTCCCATTCCAGCCTCAACAAGCCCAATATCCATACTCCTGCCTCCATTGCCCGGAATCATTACATCTGGGTGAACATGGTTGTGTTGAATTGACATTGGATCGTCTCGAATCGTGGTCGGAAGTCGTGGATAGTCATACCTCACCAACGGCATCTGCATCTGGTTCATCTGACCCATCTGAATCGGATAATCTTGTTGAACATGCTCCTCTGCAATCTCCTGCTTAATCGTCGGGATTCTCGCATACACAGCCAGATGTTCAGTTTCATAATCGGCTTCAGACTCCCGTTTGATTGGCGGCATCGAGTCTCGGTAGGATGGATCAGCGGTCGACTGCTCCTGATTCCCACCAAATGCTGAGATCAGATCTGGAAGTTGCGTGGAGGCGGTATGATCTGCGACCGCTTGAATTGGTTCGCTTTCCACGGGAGTCGATACAGTTGGTGCCGTCTCATTCCTCATGCCCACCACCGGCACTTCAGGTTCCAACCCGCCCATTGTCTCTGTTCTCGGTACCGCCGGCAGAATATTCATGAATGGGCTCTGGGGAACGATGCCCGGCGGTGAAAGTGTGGCAGACTGGGAACCTTCTGCGGCAAATGTATTGTGCTCCGCTGGAATCGAGGGCACCACCTGCATCGGGTCGCTCTTGATCAATGGTTCAGATTTGAAGGCTGTCCATTGGCCGTTGGTCCCATTTTCTACTCTCAGTCTCCGCTTCCGTTCCTCAGACACAAGCCAGATTGGTACATCTTCGTCATCAGACTCTGGCATTCCCTTGGCATCTACTCGCCTTCCCCCTGTCTTCGAAAGATACGCATCCTCCTCGCCCCACGGCCTTCGAGGGGGGCGCCCGCGAGGGTTTCCGGTCGGCAGACGTCGTGGGAGAGTACCTTCCATTTGCTGTCGGAAGCGAGAGAAACGCATGCGAGCGGCATGGCCGTTTGTGATATGGTGACGTCGAGCGACTTCGTTCCAATCGATCTATATCAGTTAGCAAAGCACATGGTCAACACCCACTAGAAACACAGAATATGCGATTATCATACGTACGATTTTGAGGTCAAGCTGTCGAAGCATTGAATAGCAGAACCTATTGTGTGTTAGGAGCGGTCATACGTCATGGGTAAGAGGAACTTACTGTGCCATTTCCTTATCTGTTGGCATGTTGGCGACAAATGGGACTGGTATAGTGCTTGGTGATGGATACAACTGGCGGAATACAGCTTGTTGATTGAGAAAATGGAATAACATGGTAGAACTGGGTTGTTCAAGCCTTATAAGCTGGGCATTGAAATCTGGGATTTTCATACGGCAATTGGATTCAGAATGCAACTGAAGTTCATGGCACTGGAGGGACACTTGCAGTCTTGTCTAGATGCATGAGATGATGGGATGTTATACATTTCTTTGAACTTCTTTGACATCATGGCCATCCGGGTCGTATAGTTGCGTACTTCGCTGGGTTTCCTTCTCCAAATAATATCGAGTTTGCTTTCCACTTCAATCTATATCATGACAAATTGCTGGCATCTTTATCAAAAGCACCTATCTTTATTGGTGTCGGACCAGGTTTGCCTGTAGGAAGTACTGCTCATATCTGCTACAGGCTCTGGATTTACGACCTGGTGTTGTTTAGTTCTCGCCTTCTCGGATTACGGTGAACCCAACCTCCTCCAAGCACCCATTCTTTAGACCCTCCCTTGAACGATGGGGAGAACTGTTTGCAATTTACGATAGAACCTAGTCTAGGTGGTTTGGGATTGTTCGTTTCATGCGCAGGAGGGGAGAATGAAGCCTCTCCGGACTGCTTGCCAACACGTCCAGCGTCGATCGACATGCTGCTTTATGAGAACAATGCGATTGGATAATTCTATGATGCATTCGAGCAGGTTAACAAAGATATGCTGCATTCAGTAGTCCATATTCCCTGCATTTAATGAAGTCCACCTGCAGCCTAGGGGTGCCCATACTTGCAGTGACGATACGGATTATACCTGAGGAAACTCATTGATCAGTGAGATGAGTCGGCTACGTGCCCTACCAAGAAAAGGCATCGACCTCTAACTCAATCTCAGTCTTTCCGGCCCGACCAGCTCTAACAACAGCAGCCCGAACATCGTCACAGAGCCCTGGCGGTCCGCAGACTACCACGCCGATCCTCTTCCAACCAGCCTCAATTTCACTATTCAGTACCTCCTCTGCCACGAATCTTTTGCCTAAGCGCACTTCCTTCTCCACTCCAGCCCCTAACTGCTCCTCCACATCAGCCACCAAACCAGCATACTTTTCTTTAACACCCCAATACAGCTTGGTGTTCACATGACCCGAAGAAAGATATGCCAGCAAGCCGGTGATGCCAATGCCTCCTCCAATGACAACGACTCTGTCGCTGCTCAAGATAGTCACGGATGATCGATTCCCGTATGGCCCTTCCACAAGACAAGGGAGAACTAAACCGGGACGCAGCATACTCGTGAGGCCGGTAGCCCCTCGAATGTAGAAGCGGAGTCCGACAATGCTCTCTTTTCTCGAGTGTTGGCCGACGGTCACCGTAGCATTCGCAGATTTCTCTGCATCTCCAAATTTTTGGTTGGGGCCTCCACTTGATGCATCGCTTTCTTGATACGGCAGACGAAGCTGAAGTGGCGAGACGGAGAACGGGTGACTCTCCCACACACGAAATGAAAGGGTAGGGAAAAGGAGATAGGCATGTAACCCTGGTTTAACGTGCCAGCGGACACCGGGTATGTCAACACGGATGATGCCCGGGCAGACTTCTGTGGTATGAGCTTGCTTCAATCCAGTATATGCAATCCGCCCAACACGGAGGATGCGATCGAAAGCCCATACGGCGATGGCCGCATACAACCACAATTCATAACCCCATTTGCGATAGAAAAGGAGCTCTACGTGATACCAGGAGCCAACGATGCAGAAGATTGCAAGGACAATATGGAGGATTAGAAAAATCTCATAGGAGATTCGTCGGAACCAGAGAACTGAAACAGTGACGAGCAACACGGTCGTCATGGTCGCGACGATGCCCCAAGCCCAGTATGCCTTGACCAGCTCTTCTTTGTACGATCCCATGCCGATGTAAAGTTGCAGCTCCACAATTGAGTGAAGGATGACTTGCAGCGCAAAAGCGCGCCCAACCCAGCGGTGCAGCAGCAAGAAGGTTGAATGGGACCAGTTGGTGCACCACAGTAAGATGTTATTACGCGAGGAGAAGAGCAGCAGCAATGGTAATATCGCAAAGGCCAAAACACCGGTTCGGCATGAGACGTATGCCATTATCTCCTGCCATCGATTTGGGAACCAGCTATTTGGTTGAGTGGATCGATAGCCTCCCGCTGTGAGGACAATATTCAGGATAAAGAAGATCGCGATGTATATTGACTGTCCGACAAGAGGTGGATTACCAATTAGCCATGGAAGTGAGCGAACGTGGTAGCCCGGAATGGAGAATGGGTAGAGAATGTATGGCTTAGATCGCTCCATTGCGGTTCCTATGAAGGGGACAAAGCCAGCAAGGGTCGCAACGATCGGAATACCGAAGCCAACAATAAGTATGACAAGCCTATATCTCATCAGTCATTGAACATTTCCTTTGCGGTCGTATCGACGCCTACCCATATCTGGCATGTAATGTCTCTTGCTCTTCAAAGTACAATTCCGCCATTGTCTCGATCTTCCACGATGCGTCCGTTATGAGACCAGTGAAGTCCAGAGTATCTTCCTTTTTCGGCACACGAGTGGGCTCTTTGCGAACTGTCGCCAACGTCTCCTCATAATCCATAACTGGATGGACTGATTTGTCAGTTGTGCTTTTCTCCCACCACCACTGCTCCAAGCGCCATGCCTCGATGTTGGAAGGAGCACACTTCGACTTCATGCAGTAAGCTAGTGTCGTTAGGTATGAAGTGTCATTCGCTCGACACTCAGGGGTAGTTGACATCGGGCCGCCCCCATGATGGTCACCTTTTCCGTGAGTGGAACAGACAAGAGGGAATTTCTGAATGGTACGTCCACATGCACTTGCGCAAACCGGATCGTACATGATGATTCCATGACCGATGAAGGCCACAGTGTGAGCGGCGAGACTGAGATATAATAGCTTCCGCATCCTTCAATTGGGAATATAAACTTGGATTGCAATCTGTCGTCATGGGTTCGCGATCAGGACTGTTCATCAAAAGCACCAGAGGGGCCCTCTGCTGCTGTATCAGTTCAATAGCCACGCAAATGCTGGGCAAGCGATGAAAAACGATTGAAAAGGCCACATCCAGAACGCGACGGGCACGACTTTAACTACCTTATCCCCCAAACTCGCACATGCCATTGACCAATGGGAATATTCTCAAATTAACTCACCTGAGCAAGTTTGTCGTGGCGTTACTTCCTAGAAAGCTTGTTTATACAACACCGTACAAGGACTTGCAGGCCAAGACAAATGTACTACCCGATGACCGTCTTGGCCACCGCACGAGTCACCGCGTGAAGTTATCATCGAAACCGTTCCAAGATCTTTCGTGCCCTAGAAGTGCCCCGAATGCAAGCCACCAGAGTATCATCCGACCGCTTCCCACACGCTCCTAACGTGGCATGGTGACATTTCGGGGACGCCCTCCTTCGGGCAACTCGATAACGAACTGGGTGTCGGTGAATTCTAGGAGCGTTAGCAAATTGGACGAGTCCTTCAAATGGGATTCCTAACAAACGATCTGGATCGTCCTGGTGATGGCCTTCTCCATCCAGAGAGGGACGTCTCCGTGTGCGGCCGTAAGCTACTCGCTGAAACTGCGATTGCGGGCCGTCCTCTAGTCTACAGTCTACGCCCTTCTGCCGTCAACAGAGGAACAGGGAGTACCTACTAACGAAGCTCAGAACAGGTGATCACCGTAGGCCTTAACGAGGTAAAAACTTAGTGCATGAAGTGGTAATTACTAATAACACGCCTAAAGACATTATGAATAAGTGAAGGTCCTTTAAAAGTCTGAGGAAACGAAATATTGTAAATACATAATTGGCGGTGATAAACCGTCAGCCAGAAAACATCGAATTCGTTCTTCGATCACCTCAAGAAGTCGAAACCGTTAAGAGAGAGGCCCCATAGACCAATATCCATAAACGATCTCTTCGAGACGTCAAACCGATTACAAGAGAAGTGTAAGGGTCTCACTGTAGGGAATCTCCAATCATGAGGCAAACGTAGAATTGTTGCTATGAGGGAGGGATCTATCTAAAGGTGTGCAAGGCGTTATATGTTTGGTGCTGCCCTTCACGGCTTGTGGGAGGCCGTCGTGGGCGTCAGGCAATAATGTTGATTCCTCAGGCCAATTAAAATAAATGTCATGAATGCATGCTCAACTGTGATTGGCTCTCCACGCGTCGCGCTTTGGAGCTTCAAAGTGTTGACAACCTTCAGCCCGATATTGGGGAGTCCACATACAAATAGGAAAATATCTCGATATCCCGGTGCAAACCCATTAATCCAACCCTTCAATCCAACCCTTCAATCCAACCCTTCAAGTCAGTGAGGCTGTTCGCCAACGTCTTGCTATCAACAATCGATCCATCTGCTTGGGACATAGGGAATCGACAACCGCCTCGCAACCAGAGCATCTCGACCCTCGTAACTCCCTGCTTTTGCGCAGCAGCGCACATTACCCGGAGCTATCAATCGTCGCCGCACAATTCGGCTTGTCCCGGCGCTCAATTCATCCTAGTGTACACATCCAGAGACATATGATGTGGAGTCCCTGAGCCTCGCTGCTCGTTACGTTCCCGCCATCCCTGGACCATCTTCACGACTTCGGGCCCCTATCGAACCTCGCACCATGCCCCCGAAGGCCCATCGGCCCGGTCAAGCCTACGCCGTAGGTGGCTCCGGCAAGCGACCATCGAAAATTGGTAGAACGACCGCAAGAAAAACGAATCGAAGCGCTGGTGGATCAAATACGCCCCAGCGGCGGAAGAAAGGCGGGGTTGAACGTATGTTTACATCCAGTCTCAATTTGGCCCATCACGAGCTTGGAAGCTGGCCCGGAGGCGCTATGTAGAACTTGAGCTAATCGCGAATCCAATACACAGCTGGCGACCCTGTCCCGAAGAAACAACATCGTTGGAAGCCGGGGACGCTTGCGCTCCGGGAAATTCGGCGATATCAACGAAGTACCGACCTACTCCTTGCGAAACTCCCCTTCGCTCGTCTGGTATGTTCGCTTCGCTCTCCTCACGGCACCACTGCCCGCAGTGTTGATACATGGCTGATGGGTCTCTAGGTCCGCGAAGTCGCGCTGCAAATGATCCAACCGGGCGATGTCCTTCGCTGGCAATCACAAGCAATCCAGGCACTCCAGGAAGCCGCCGAGGCATTCCTAGTCCATCTATTCGAGGACACCAATCTGTGTGCAGTACATGCGAAGCGGGTTACGATCATGCAGAAAGACATACAGTTAGCCCGGAGAATTCGAGGCGCCTGGGGTGGTTCGGGTTGATGTCTTAGGTATTGCATTTTATTTTCGGGTTGGCTGCAATAGTAGCTGTTATCTATGCGGCGTCGCTGGACGGGTTGTCTGGTAAGCGAAGGAGTTTGGGATTGAGGTCATCCGAACACGGAGAACACATGGGGACCAGTACAAACCGAGGGACCTGCCGGATGGGAGATACCGGGTATTCTGATGGAAAAAGATCCGAATGCTGTTGCAATGCAAGGGATCATTCTATTCAATAATTTACAACACTACGGCTTCATCAGTCATACCGACATATTGACGAAAAGTCAGAAACTCGCTCAAGGAACCGTTCAAAGCATGTGTACCTGGAGGAATGTGCGTGCATAATATTGGAACAATGCTCCCCAAACTATCTGCTCTTCTTATCCTCGACCTTCTTGACCGCCTCCTCTTTCACGTCAGCCTTCAAGCCGTCCACAATTTGTCCAGTGCCTCGGCCTGTTTTCGTGGTCTCGTCTCCCAGGGCATGCCCTAACTCCTTGACCTTCTCCTCCAGAATGCCACGAATATCCGTCAAGGTCAGCGCCTGGCCTCCTCTTTGGGCCCGGATTTTGTTGAGCTCCGCCTTGACCTCTTCAACAATCTCATCAATATCTCCTTCGGGATCTTCGGGGAGGCCCAGCGTTCTGCCACCTGCCTCATGGCTTGTGGTCCGCGACACTGGCGGCCGTTTCCCTGGAGCAAGACCTTGACGTCGTTTGGCGGCGGCGGCGAGCTGCTTTGCGAATGGGGTGAGGAGGAAGAGTTGGCAAAACGCTACTCCCACAATACAATACCAATACACACCCGACCAAGCGCGTAGAGAGCCGTCAAGGGTAAGGATAATGAACGGTGCGACGACGAACGCGAATGCGGTCTGGGTGATGAACCACGTGAAAGCGTCATATACCCACTTATATTTGGTCGGACTGGGCTCGTTGTTTGCATCCACGTTCTGATAATCCAAGAAGAATGGTCGCACAAGGCGCCGGCCATCTGAATATATGTTAGCCTTCATCGACGCGCAAAAGAAAGAGGGCGTTGCTCACGTTTAGCCATTGTTTGCAGAAACGATGCTAAGACGAAGGCTAAGTAGTAGCCTGGAAAGAAACCATGCCACATTGCACTCGCACTGAAGGTCGCTAGGGACGCCCGGAAACCAGGTTTCTTTCCCTTCGGAGTAACGCGAAGATACACGTAATTTCGAAGCCAGTTGTTGGTGTTCAAGTTCCAATTTCCAAGATAGGCTCGGACATTCTGCGCAGTTTCGACTCCTATCGGTCTGATGTTTTGGAGGCGGTTCCAATTTGCTTGTCCTGTTTTGGGGTCAACGCCTCCATATCCGATTCCGGAAAGAATGCAAGCCCCCTCGGTAAGAGACCATACACCATAGTACTTCGCCCGCGTGGTGAAACCGAGCATATGGAGGATAAAGACTCGGTGGAAGAAGTTTTTTTCCATGAAACTGTCAGACACAACGGTGACATTGTTATACCTTCCAACCAGCTGCAAGAAAATCACGATCCAGAAGATTCCCTCGGCAGCTTTCCGCATTGCTGGCCAGTGGCTTTGCGGGACTCTTCGCTTCTTGCGAGTTCGGGGCGCCTTGGATGGATCGGTACCCGGAGGAAGCTCGAACATACTGGTGTTGATGTACCGTGTATAATCAACGTAGTCAAAAGATGGTCCACCCATTAGGGATGGGAAAAAGAGAAAGTAACCAGCATAATCCAGGAGGCCCGGCATTTGCTTGATTGCCCGGTCTCGTTGATGCTCCGATAGCTCCGAATCTGGGAATTTGCCATCGTGCACATTCCAGGCGAAGGAGGAAAGCTTCATGAGGAGAACCATTTGTGCACCAGTGACGTCAACTGCTGCCGGATTGTTGACGAACTGTCGTTCGAGGTGACTGATGGACAGGTGTCCCATCAGGAATGCGAACGCAAGCCATGGCATGAGCGAGCCTTGGACATATTTCGCAATGAGATACGTCGCTGCGGCACTACAAAAGAGCGTTCGGAGTCCAGCCCACAAGTCAAACAGACCAACAAGGTAAAACAAGGAGACACTGGTCAGTTAGCACAGGCTGCTGGGACGGAGATCAAAAAGTACCTGATGCTGAATACATTCTTCTGCCACGGCTTGGTGTCCGGGATCCGTTTCAATACCCCTGCGAGAGGATAGGAAATCAAAAAAGAGAAGATGAGCTTCACTGCCTCATATATGTCAACTCATGATGCTAGTTCGAGGATATTGAGAAGCATACGCTCGTCTGTCGAAGCACCGAGTTTCCCCCCGAGATAGGCAAAGGCTACATTCTGTCAGGCTTGATGCTCAAATAATATCAAGTATTGCAGCTTACGAGCATCAATTCCAGGGATCATGTTGGGAATAGGTTCTGTTGAAGTCAAATAGGGAGAGGTGCGATTCGGGATATTCACAGCATTGCGCTATCCCAGGCGACAATCGACGGATCAGAGGATTCGGGTACTTGGATTTGAGAAAGATAAAGGACCATAGATCGGTATACATATAGAAGAGAATTCGGGTTACAAAGGAGAACTGTAACGGAATTCTTGGACTTTATAAGAAGTTCATCTGGTGTACAGCTGTGCTGCGAACCAAAATGACGTTGTGACCAAAAGGTAAAAGCCAACTGTCCAGTCGCTTCAATGCTGGGGTTCACTCGGCGCACCATAGCAACCAATAGCGCACCTTGCGTCGACTTCATCCCATGGCCATTTCTTGGGTCAAAGCATGCAGCACCCCAAATATCATGCTGGAGTTGTTCGACCGTCTCCCGAAAGTACTGCTTCATACATATTCAAACCCCACATGCCTTGACAATGAGTACTTCCTATAACCTCGAACCGCCGCCAACGGCACAGGTGACCCTCCATACAACCACCGGCGACATCGACATCGAGCTCTTCGGCAAGCAGGCGCCTCTCGCGACTAGAAACTTCCTCCAGCACTGCCTGGACGGCTACTACGATGGGACCATCTTCCACCGCCTGGTCCCAGGCTTTGTCATCCAAGGCGGCGATCCCACAGGAACAGGGACGGGTGGTGAGAGTTCCTTTGAAGATGGGCTGCCTTTTGCGGATGAATTCCATACCCGGCTGAAGTTCAATCGGAGAGGTCTGGTAGGGATGGCAAATAGCGGTGGGAAAGATGAGAATGCGAGCCAATTCTTCATCACGTTGGGGGAGACCATGGAGCTGACGGGGAAGAATACGCTATTTGGACGAGTGATTCAGAATACCATTTATACGGTCACGAATATGGCAGATATGGAGTTAGTAGAGGGATCCGAAAGGCCGCTGTACCCAGCCAAGATCACTGGAACGAAAATCCTCATCAATCCTTTCCCCGACATGGTGAAACGAGTAAGAGAAGCGCCGCGAGTTATCGATCAAGATGAAGGGAAAAGGAAAGGCAAGCGGAAGAAGGCGAAGAAGGCATTGCTAAGTTTCGGGGATGAAGAGGATTTTGACGAGGTCGCACCTGTGTCAAAGAAGCCGAAATACAATGCTAAGCTCATCAGCGGATCGGCGGCGGGTATCAAGGTCCCAGTCCCCGAGCAGCAGAACATGCGGAAACTGGAGAGGAGTGCAAGTCCTCCTACCAAGGGCCATCAAAGGACGACACCTTCGCCTCCGCCCCGGCCAAGAGACACGAAACTGCCCGCTCGCTCCAAGAAGAGCCCGTCGCCATCCAGATCCCCGTCCCCATCTCTGTCTCCTTCTCCCGAACCGTCACATCGCGAACGAGGAAGACGGAAATCGGATGTTGAAACAACGCGTGCCCAGATCGAGGCTCTCAAAGCAAGCATGAAGCGATCTAGTCCAAACAGGGAGGAGGCAGTCGAAGCACCGGAGGAAGATCCATTCAAAGCGATGGTCCCTAAGACCGCTATCCGCGGGCGTAAGCGACGTGCTGGAGCCAACGGAAAGGATGAGGAGCGCACGCTGGCACTACTGAACAGATTCAAGGCGACGCTCGACGCTGCCGATCCGGAATTGGAAGAAGTCAACGAACCGGCCGAATTAGGCGACAAACTCAAAGGCATGACCGATGTTAGTGAAGAAATCCACACCAATGGCATGCCTACAGGTAGTGCAGAAGACGAAGAAGACGTCTGCGACTTGCACTTTGTAGCTGGATGTCAAAGTTGCGCCAGTTGGGAGACTCAACTTGCTGCTCAGGAGGCGAAGGAGGCCGAATCAGATCTAGGCTGGATGAGCCATCGGTTGACGTTTGAGAGAGATCGGCTGGGTAAAAGTTTGGAGTGGAAGAGGAAGAATGAAGAAGAGCTAGTCGTGATCGATCCGAGGGAGAAGACTGAAGAGCTCAAAAAGGCGAAGAAAGGGGGAGGTAGAGGTGGTGATTGGAAAGAGAGGAGAGATAAGACTGGGGATTACAGGAAGCGGTAGCGTTGACCTCACGTGTAGCATAGAAGTGGACGAAAGACTCAACGGTTTGATTCCGGCAACGTGTTGGTGGATAACACTATTCATGCTAGAGTGCAAGACCTCCACTGGGAACCGCTCTCGCTAACAATGCCATTTCAGTGTGCTCCTTTCGGAGATTCCATACCATTCGCCATCGGCCCTGCTGCAACATCACTGTCACTCGCTTCCGACTGCCAAGTCCTCCAATTCGAGTCCAAAGACCTTGAACCGAGAGGCGCTTAAATATCGCTAGACACACGTTAGCAATGGGTCCGAAGGAACTGTCGGATAGAGCCATACGAATGGTTTGGTTCCTCGAATGCTTCTGTCTTCATGGATCGCGCAACCTCTTCCTCGTCACTCACGTCAATGTCGATGACTTCACTCTTAAAGTGCTTGATCTTCGGTCGTTTGATCGGGGTCTGATCGTTCTCCGAAGAAGAGCTGGCGTGGTCGATCCGCTCTTCATCATCCTCGAAGTTCGCAGATTTTCCGCTCCCATTGGCGAGTCCGGGACGAGAGCGCTTGTGCGCACTCCCGTTCGCCGACGAGGTCACAGGGGAGGCCGTTCCCGTAGCCTGGTTCATGAGCTTCGTATTGGCTCGCTTAACTTTCATGAACTTCTGGCTGTTGGCAGTTGGTAGGTATTCAATTTAACTGCTTGAACAAGGCAGTGATTGCAAAGAGCATAGTTGCATTTGAGGTGGCACGAATGAGTTCACCACATACCTAACAGCACTGGGACTGTAACCGCCCCTGTATAAGTCAGTTCTGTGATCAGTGAGATAGGGTAGCTGCATGTATTTCACATACATAGCATCCGCAACGGCCTGCCAGTTCGTCGCCGTACTATTTGATTGTGCGATAATGCACAGAAGAAGCTTGGTGACATGATCGGGGGTCCAAATTTGAGGCATCTTGGTAGGATTGGCTGCAATAGGTTTCACTGAATTGAGTGGACGGTATAGAGGTTTAAGACGATATGATGAGACTAGAAGAGAGTGTTAAAGTTGGATGATTAGAGTAAGAGAGGAAGTGTAGAGAAAAGTGGAATGCGGAGGAAAGTTGAGCAAGCAGTGAGGAGAAAAGGCAGCAGCCAGATGACAACGTGCTATAGTGACATCTAGCTATTGCTATAAGTTATAGCTCTGGCCTGACGAAGTCTGGACATGTGAATTGATTGAGCGAATGCCAACAGCTATTGCGGGACCTCGATTGAAGTCCTGTCGATATAATATATCTCATCTGAGCTCCTGGGCTCCAGGGTCAAAAACATAGATCTCACCAATTAAACCAGACTGGGAGTGGGAAAGCCGCAGTTTGATTCTTACCCTGCCATGGGTTCAAGCTGTAATTATGCTGACTTTGGCCGAAAACGACTGACGGCACTGGTGGAATTCGCATGTGGGGGAGGTGAGAAGTGATACTGATAGAGCTCAGATGGCGGCGTCTCAACAAGGCGATTTCACCCCACGGCGGTCACTCTATGCTTTCAGTACCTGTGAAGGCTTGAGTGTGGCCAAACTCGACTTTACCGAAGAAATTCTTTAACTGCTTGGTATGCTTGAGGACGCATACTTTTCTTCCGTTGACAACCTTGGAGCCTTCCACGCAGTCTGTGACATTCTTCGCAGCATGTGTATCGTTTGACTACAACCATCAGAACCCAGTCGGACTGTATATAGAATCATACAGTTCATAGTAATTAGATACTTCCAAAACCCTAGGACTTCTCCTGTACTAACACACTAAGGTATACCGGGGGCGGTTGGAACCAGATCTGTCTAGGATATTGCTCTGGGATTTGTCATTGCAAAGTGGAGCAATAAATTCAGTAGACAATCGTATGGAATTTGAACCGCTATAGATTATCTGTATCAAATATGAGCAAAGCTAATTTATGCCTCGCGATCAGGCCAACAAAACCACACGCCACTTGCAGCGACACCAGCTCCAAGGCGAGAGTATCCTCCCGGAGCGGGCCACGCCAAACAAGCCAAAGGTTTAATATGGTCAGGTTACTAAATTCCACCACACGACCTGACTCATCGCACCTGATCCAAATGAGCTTGAACTGCGCCAAGAGCTTTAATCCCCATTCCAAAAGACGATGGAGAGGCTTCACCAAGTCTGCCCGACTTGGCTCCAGTAGACCAGTTTGCCGATTGAAATGAGGCAACCGATGCCGAGGGCATGGCACCAATTTGAAAAGTTGAGGCGAGGAATAGAGAAAATTGAACGCCTGTGGAATAAACAACAGCCAAAGAGTCTTTGAAAAATGCCCCAGAATGCCCACGACCGCAAACACCATGCCTGCAAAGTAGCAATATGTGTCTCCCACAAAAACACGCGCTGGATACCAGTTATGCAAAAGGAGCGCAAGACTGACGCCTGTGAAGGGTAGAAGAAGGTACAAACTGAAGAGATGAGTGTCCCTAGCAGGATGATTGTATGATGTAAAGGGAGGCAGGTACAGCATGTCATTAGCCATTATTAGACATGCAATGACCGCAGACTGCGCGACCTCGATGCCATTAATACCGGCCAATATGTTAATGCTGTTGGGGCAGAATATCGAAAACAATGCCATGTATACGTAGTATACCGGACCGAGATTGAGAATCTCAGCCCCTCCAAACAATGGCCGGAGAGGTGTTGGCACAACGATTGAGGTCACGCCGAAGTCCACAAAATATACAACGAGCAACGGTATGGAGGCAAAAACCGGTATGAAGAGCTTGTGTCGCCAACGAATATCGAACAGGTCATCGCCAATTCCGAGGATTACAATCGACTGTAGGGACAGAAGCGCGGAGAGGTAGGACGCCAACTTGTTATGAGGGAATTTGTGTAGTAGTCGACCGGATTCAACGGCGCTTGGTGTATCGATCATGGGTATATCGCGGTTTCCACCACCGGAGGTTGCGGCGACAATGTCCTTGTAGAATGGGAACGGAATGAACGTGATGGTCGTGAGAAGGAATACCACCGCTGAGATTGCTCCCATGGTCTCCGGACTAATTGATACGTTAGGTCTCCGGTGTCGTACGCTTGTTAAAGCTGGAACAAGCGAAATTTGGGAACTTCCTCGTACGCTCACATACATGATGATGGTTTTGGACTTCGACATATCCCGGCCCTTCAGCCCGGCTTTTATGAAGGTCTCTTCGAGCCATCGTATCAAACAGAAGCTGAGACTGAAAGCAATCCCGCTGAAAGCCAGGGATGCAATAAGAGGCTCTCCATCGCCTTGGAAGGTATTCGCAAGTATCCCAAAGCAGGATCCGGACAGAACCAGATGGAAGAGAGCTTCGTTACGCGTTAGATGACCCATTGTTGCCCGTTCCTTTGGGTGACCTCCACAGCTACCGGTCTCGAAGGTAGAGAGAAAAGAGAGAAGGAACCATTTCGTCGGTGGGGCTGCTATTAAAGTGTAGGAAAACTAAGTTAGTTTCTTCATGTGAATTGTTGACAGTTGTCGTCACTGGGATCGGCCCGAGCCGGTTGGCACTTCCATGTCGTCTTCCGCATCTCTCGGCTTGCCGATCGGAACCCCAGCCACAATCGACAGCCCAAACTCCAAACTCCAGAGGCATTGCTCACATTCTTCGTCCTCAAAAACCAAAACCGAACAAGAAACTCGAATATATAAATCGAAATCGACCGGTCTAGTTCCAATCAACACTGACGAACCCTATATCGGCAACCTCATGACCTGAAGAGCCTCAAAGTGGCACATTTCTGAGCGGAGGATGCCCGTCACTACGAACACCTATACCCAATCCCAGGTCAAGAATGAAAGTAGAAAGCTATAGGAGACCTCTGGAACGATTTATACTTGGTCGGATGAGTTCTGAGCCCATCATCAAGGTTCCTCAATCCATTTCACTATATCACGATGCCTCGCAGCAGCGCAGAGTTCAACCCTTTGGAGTTCCAGGACTGGAAGTATGAGCATAAAGATTTGGTCCTGTCGATAGATTGGAACTATTATGGCACACGTGTCGCCACTGCAAGTTCTGACCACACGGTCAAAGTATGGGAAAAGAAGGATGATGGCAACATGGGCTTGCTTGATAGCTGGAGAGCACATGATGGCGAAGTTCTCAAGGTACGGATGGTAGATCAATTGCAATCTCTGCAACGCTTTCAAATTCCCCTTGTGAATTAAAACCAGTATTGATACTGCACATATGCTAATTGTGTGAAGGTTCGTTGGTCAAACCCTCATCTGACTGCTATACTGGGGACCATCTCAACCGACGGAACGTTTCACCTGTTCTGTGAAGATGTACTTGCATTACCTCAATCGGGTCATCGATTCCCTCGTATCTATTCTCTACGATCCCCGGCGGCGTCGCCTTTAGTCGGATTAGATTTTCGATGGGATCTTTCCGAGACATGCGTTGCTCTCATCACTCGAGATGGATACCTCCAGGTCCTGGAAGCCACCACGGAGGATTGCAATGAATGGCGAGAGATATACGCCGCGTGGCAACCCAATTCCGGCGGATCTACCGACTCGGGATTTGATGTCAGCTTCCACAAGGAGGGGTCGCCTTGCTGGGCGGCGGTTCAAGTCGGGCTGGATAGAAAAAGTATCGGCATGGCCGTAGCAGCCATGGATAAGATCTTGGTCTACAGAACAGACCGAGAGAGAAAATTCTATATTTCCGCTGAGTTGTCCGGTGCGAGGGATATCATCAGAGAAGTGGCATGGGCGGGCATGGCATGTAGAGGTCATGATCTTATTGCTGGCGCAAGCAAAGACGGCTTCGTACGCATCTGGGAGGTACATTCGGATATGGATCGGAATGGCGAGCGCATGGGTGCAAGAGAAATGGGTGGTGAATTCCACCAACCGGGCGAAAAGATGGGACTGGGCATGCCGCGCACAGAGAATGACTCTGGGGTATCACCTCGAACTCGAAGATCAGGAATAACATCTGGATTGAAGGAACCGCACATGGTCACGCGAGCACCTATTGATAGGCGGATCGGAGATAGCCCGCGAGACATAAGTCTGGAAGAAGATCGGGCCATCGGCCGCATCAAGCAACGGGCAATTTTAGCAGGCGAGCTAGCACACAAGGGAGCAGCATGGAGATGCCTATGGAGCTTTTTCGGAGATGCGCTCATCACTGCTGGCGATGATGGAGTTATCAGAGTGTGGAAGAAAGGCCTGGCCGGACAGTGGTTAGAAGCGGCGGAGGTCGAGGCTGAATTCTAGGAATTGATCATTACCCGCCACCAATATATCCGCGGATTATTTCGCGATATTGAGCGATGCCAATTATTCGAATTTGTCGAAGCGAGCAGGATCTGGGCACATTGCCAGTGGGAGTGGTTGTCCGGAGGACACATTCCAGACGCATACCAACCACTCCGCAACTCGATTCCATAGCACTATTAGAGAGGGTGATGTCTCCATGCATTTGTGTTTTTGAATTTGCTTATCATTTATTTCAAACTGTCAAGATATCCTGGAAGTCGGCTTGAATCAGCCATAGACACAATTCTTTCGAATTTGGCAATGCTGTCCATCGGACGAACACCTGTTCAGCCAAACAAATCTTCCGGTAGTCGACTACCGTCCCCTCGCAACACTGGAGAAGCACTTTCCATCTACTCAAATCTTCACTTGACTTCCAACAGCACTCAACCCCTCGGAAGTTTGTTTTCTCCGTCTCCACCATCGCCTAGCTCCCGTCTTGCGAAGCTTGGGATATCCCGACCTAAGGGTCTCTTGAACTGCAAGCCCACAGCGCCACATAAATGGAAATGGGACGGCAAAGGATGGTTCATCGAAGCGCCGGCAAGTGCAGGGGCCACGACAAAGCTTGAGAGCAGAAGTGTGAGCCATGGCACCTTGCCGGCACCAAGAGGAACAAATACCTCCAGTCTAGTCATTGGCCATCCCGAAACACTCGTAGGATTTGTGTCAAAGCTGGAAAGATCGGGGCGAACCCAGCCAATCGATGTCCGTGGATTTGTGGGGGACGATCTTCCTCAGGCATGGTCGGGAGGAGAAGAGGAGCATGAAGAGAGACCTGGAGATCGATTCCTCGTGAAAATGCCAACAGCCAAAGAACCCCAACCCTACGACTTCCCGGGAATGGAGCAAGACCAGATCGACGCATTTCGATACTATGAAACGAAGTCCAAAAGAGTGCCCGAAACGGAGTATAGGCCAGGACTATCCCCTGTACAACTTCAGCAGTTCTTCCGCGTCAGTAGCGAAAGGCACACGCCGACCGAGGGAAATCCAAGAGTCGTGGAACCAAGCTCCAGCCCAAAAAGACCTCCGCGCATGGATTGTCCTGGTTCATTTCCAAGACGCCATCTGACTGAAGGTGGGCGTGGCCGAGACATGCGCAGAAAGCCACTCTCTGTTGTGCCTACTCCAGTTCGAGGTCATCGCCCAGAGATACAAGGAGTATCGAACGCAAACAATCGCGCTCAAGCTCACAACGGAAGAGTTAGACCCCTCGCGCATTTTCGAGCGATATCTCATCCTGAATTATCCTGGAAGGGAGGCATACATCAGGCGTACAAACGACCCGCTTCGCCCTTTCTACAAGAACATTCGCGAGGACGAGATACTTTCAGCGATCAGAATAAGCCTGACTCTCCTTGCGCAGAGCATATTCCTTATGCGGAAGACACCACCAGCCGTGGTTTGAAGTCCAAGGTACATTTCCGAGGCCATCATGTCGACCACCAGGAGAGCTCGAGCAGTGAACAGCGCAATGAATTGAGCCACGACTCGACCAAAAGCGACATGACAAAAGGCACAACCCCGCTACGCACCCCATCGAGTGCCCGAAAAGCTATGCGGGTCGGATGCGAAGGAAGTGGAGCGGATTTGGAGTCAGTAGGGATGTGTGCTACAAGCCCAGAGCTCCCCTCTACCAGATCAAAGACCATTCGAGCAAGATATCGTGAGCATATCGGCAATGCCAACGCTTGGTCACCAAAACCGTCGCCAAAGCACTTCACGATCAAACCGGCTCTTCGTTCGTTGCGAACAGCTTCCACTTCTTCTGTGGAATCGAGCGCGTCCTTCAGGGTCCACCGTCGGAGTCGAGAGAGTCTCACGACCAATATCCTCAGGCTGAATGGCCGAAGTACTGTCGAGTCACAGGCAGCTGTGGTGTCAAATGTGGAGTATGGCTCTACATTTCACCTCAGGATATCGCTACCAGCCCTGGTATATGCCGGATTTAGCCATATATCCTCCTTATTTTTGTGTCTTTTGAGATCCCGTTTCCGTCCCTCCAACTTCTCTGAGAGGTTGATCATGTTTATTCAGGAGCACAAGATGCTACTTCTTGAGCTTGGCATCGTGTTTTGGGCCATGGTCGCCGTCTGGAAAGTACTCGAGGCGGTTAAGGAAGCATTGGAGGCCATGCTCTGGCCGGTGTGGTGGTCGATGAAGTGGCTGGAATAGATCCTTCCGCACCACGAATGAGTTTCGGTTAATAGGATCCCCGTATCTTAGTCAAATGTTCTCATCTCCTGCTTGACATGCCCACGGTGCCAAAACCCCTCGTTCTAGTAATCTCTGGTATTTTGCCACCAAGAAAGACAACCGGCGACGCACTGGGTCTGCCAGCCGTAGATGTTGTGGCAAAGTCAATTTCAATAAGCTCTTCAAGAGGATTTCGGATGCTTCCTGTTCTCGGGCGACAGCTGTTGCCACCTGCTGTGGAAGGGGCTTGAAGGCTCGATTATCCTCTATTCCGTCTTTGAACCGAATCCATTCGGCACATACACCGCGCTCAATGAGGAACAGGGCGACTAGGGTCCGGAAGCACGGCTCAGGTTGTTCCGTGGCAGGAGTCCCGAGGAATAAAGTATAGTCTCCTAGAAACCCATATCTTGCCAAGGTGTCGTTTTGCCCGGTGCTTAAGGCGGGAATGATAAAGTGATCAATGCTGAGGGAGTCCCACACGTTTGTTCCCGGTTCCGGCAGAAATCCATATTCCACGAGCAAGAAATCGTTTCCATGCGCTCCGTAGGACACGAATATCTCTTCGCCAGCTACATAAGGTCGCTCGGTTCGAATTTCATACCCCTGGTCGGTGCGTGTTGCCGGCTGGCACGACGGCGAATGATTCAAAAAGTCAAGGAAAGGACACAGTGCGAGATTGTTAGCCGCAGAAGTCGAGCGGTGGTTTCCACTATCGGTATCGCGCCAATACATGGTACGCGAGTTGATGATGAAATAGTAATAGAGGAAACGGCTCTTCGATGCTTTCGGTACAAGGTGTTTGACCTGACGCCATGACTCTGAGATTAAAAGACTTTGATGTTTGAGCAGTGCGACTGCACTTGGTGGAAGCAACGATTGGAGCTCAACGGGCCAAAAAAAAGGAATGGAAGCTTGGAGCGCTTCGATAGATGGCCATGTCCTTTGCCAATCGCGGAATCCAAATTCCTCACATTGAGAGGATAAAGTGAGATACGCCGCGATTCGAGTCTGGCCACTGGATGCTTCTGGGAGCCGTAATTGTTTCGCTCCTTTTGAAGCCGGTGTGACCATCGCAGAGCGAGGAATGAACAAGACACGTTCGCCCTCCTATGCCAGAACGTATCAGTTTAGAATCCTAAAAGATAAAATATCTGACGCACCCGCAAATCTCGAGTTGCAACTATTCCAATGCCATGGGACGGAATCTCATGGGCCTTGACACCGCAAATCTTAATTCCATGTTCTTTTGCCCATTGGGTGAAGTCTTCCAAAGCATTATCGGACATTGGGACTCCAGTACGGAGTACACTTGCAACTCTCCACTTCAAGCCAAGGAAATTTACATATATCGTGTCTCTGCAGCAGGCTCATGGCTTCCTGAATAATGGAGCATGCTAATAAGTGGAAAGCGAACTGGGTCAAGGTCATGGATTGATAGACGCTTTCTCCTTGATCGGATCAGTAGTCACCGTCCAGGAATATCCAAATAAGTAGCTATTTTTCCTCCACAGACCGGCGAAGAAAGGTGGAAAAAATTATCGATGAAGAAATGAAATATTTTATTACATGTAGTTAAGCGTTCTCGTTGTTAACGGTTATGGATAACCCCTGCTCCACTATACTGTGCCTTAAGGTGGACCAAACCACTTGCTGCAACCTGGAACTCTGGAAGTTGATCATGACGATACCCTCTACTTGAAGCTCAAGAAACCCAACTTACATTTGGTCCGCTTGTAGAAAGACATCTCCTTCATAATCTCTATATCCTTCATCCTAAAGCCATCATGGCGGAATTAAGCTTCTGCAAACAATTCCTCACCACCCTCGACTCCCGCCCAGCCAAACTGTCCAGCGACTACATCGCCGATCCAAAGAAGCACCCGGCACAACCAGCCGTACGTGCGCTCCACACCCACATATATACGACTTAAGCTGACATTCCCCAGTATATCCTCCCGAAACTCCCCAACCCAAAACGAAAACGAGGAGCGGCCGCCCCAGCCGGCGATGGTGCCTCGTCAGCGCCAACCTCCAACACCATCTCCGTGACATTGACACCGCACCGCACGCCTCCCGCCCCGTTAACGATCTCCGTCGAGCCGACGGCAAGCGTCCATGATCTCAAGGTCGCGTTCGCCAAGCATGTCGGGCTCGGTGAAGCGGGCGTGTCGAAGGTCAAAGTGCTGAAGGACAAGCGGCCGGTGGGCGACGTGAAGAGCGTAGGGGAGTTGTCGAAAGATGCAAAGACGCTTGCGCTGGGGATTATGGTGTTGGGTGGGATTCCGGCGCAACCGGTGGCGGAGAAGACGGTCGCGGAGGGTGGAAGTAAGATGGACGTGGACGAGAAGCCGGCTGTGGCTGGAGGGAAGTTCGGCGCCGACGTGATGAAGGACGAGGCGTTCTGGGAAGATTTGAAGGGGTTCTTGTCCCAGAGAGTGAAGGATCAGGCAACGTCAGAGAAAGCCGTCAAGATATGGAAGAAGGCATGGGAGCAAGGGGCTAGGTAGTCCGCTTCCTGAGCGGGACTTGTTTATATCCGCGTAGGGGATTGCACAGTACATTAACGACTCATATGGGCCTTGATGAATCGCGACTCGCGACTCTACCTCAGAATCGAGTATTTATGTCTATGGCTACACGCAAAATTGAATTTTGGAAGCGGCCAGCTGGTGGGTATGCACTATAGGAAATTTGATCAACATCTTCCTTGCTGTCATAATCAATTCCGCCATCAAAATATCTGTCCATCATGCCACAAGTTTTCGGTCATAACCCCAGCTCATAAGTTTCCGCGGAGGAAACACGTACAATACAACGTGGTTGGGAGCGTAATGCACAACAGGATCGAGCATCAGGGACAGGCTTAGCGTCCCTTGGCCACCCGTGAAATGATGTTGTCGAACTCGATGTCGTCGGCATCGTTGGCCTGGATGTCAGCGGCAATACCATTCAGGGAGCGTTTGATAGCTTCCTTAGATGAAGAGTACATCATGCGGGGCTGTTGAATCAGTCAATCATCCATTATGGCAACGTCATTAAGAAGTGGCTCACATATTGCGATGCGTCATCCGGGCACCAGCTGATAAAGGTGATCTTATTCCGGATGCCTTCACCTTCCGTCTGATACTCGACATCGTAGACGGCATACCGGCCACCGATGCCTTCTTTGCCCTTCTTATCTTTGCTTTTGGCGTTGAGCAGCTTCTCACGGAACACGCTGAAGTCCTTGTCCTTGGACGTCTCCTCGACCACGATCTCTTTCCAGTCGTCTGAGATCTTGTAGATGATGTATTTCGTCTCCTTGCCGAGCTTCAGCTCGTTGAAGGCGGAAATGCACTCGGGTGCAACGGAGACTCTGAGGAAATGTTAGTAGGCGTCACCCACTATCTCGCATGGTGGGGGCGGGGTTCTCCAAGAGAACATCGCGGGTGTGAGACGAAGAGGAGCGATAACGGATACTACTGACCCTGATTGTGCCTGGATAGGTTCACTTGTCAGCGGGAATATTGCGAGAGCTTGGTTGGATCAAATACCATATTGAAGGATGCCTATGGGTTGTGGAAGATGGTTCTCGCTTGGATATTAGGCGTGTTGTGATGAAAGGGCGACTGGGGTGTAACAGTACCACTATTCGTCTTGGAGGTTTCACGGCGGGTTTGAGATATGGATTTTAAAGGGATGATTGAGTTTGCAGTCGAGAAACCCAAAGGATCGAGTGAGAGGGAGAGATGGTTCTTGGAGGTGTTGTCGAGGCAACAATGATCGCTACTGAGGACGGAGCGGGATGACGATTGACAAAGAGCCCCAAGGCGCAGCAAATGGCACCTTACTAAGCAGGTCAGCAAGGTTGCGCGGCCAAAACAGGGTTCGGGCCGACAATTCTCCGAGGTTCGAAAGCTTCCATCTCATTCGTCATCATCGGGGACAGATAGAAGCTCACCCTGTTATCTGTTGCTATCCAGATTGGAGAGTCTTTTGTTATGTACATTATGAGAAGCATCAATTCATGGTGACGCCAATCGTTAAACGAGGGGTAGAATAGCTATCTAACACGCTGTACACGGATGGAATCTCCGATTATGGAAGTAGATGTTTTTACAAAGGCCGACAAACCAGCATCCAACTCCGAACATGCTTCAGAATCCAGGAGATGCAAAGGCCCGATCGGGAGCGGAGAGAGAGAGGAATATTTATACAGGCCGAAGATAGTACAGACGGGTTCAAAGTAGCCGGGGAATCAATGCGTTTAGAACATGCCACCACCACCCATGCCGCCCATTCCGCCCATGCCTCCACCCATACCGCCGGCAGGGGGACCCTTCTCCTCGGGAGCCTCCACAATCGCGACTTCAGTAGTTCCCAGTAATGATGCAACGCCGCTAGCATCCACCAGGGCAGTCCGGACAACCTTGAACGGGTCAAGGATACCAGCCGAGATCATGTCAACGTACTCGCCCTTCGAGCTGTCGTAGCCCTTGTTGAAATCCTTGGCATACTCATCCATGAGCTTGCCAACGACGACGCTGCCCTCGTCACCGGCATTGTCCACAATGGTTCGGGCGGGCTTGACGATGGCGCGCCTCACGATGTTGACACCCAGCTGTTGGTCGAAGTTGACAGTCTTGATGTCGTTCAGGGCGTTCGCGGCAGCCTTGAGCAGACCAGTGCCACCACCCGGGAGGATCCCCTCCTCAACGGCGGCGCGGGTTGCGTTCAGAGCATCAACGATTCGGTCCTTCTTCTCGCCGACCTCAACCTCAGATGAGCCACCGACCTTGATGACAGCGACACCGCCGGAAAGCTTGGCAAGGCGCTCCTGGAGCTTCTCCTTCTCGTACTCGGAGGTGGTTGGGTCACTCATGACGCCACGGATTTGTTCGCATCGCTGGGTAACCGAGTCCTTGCTGCCTTCACCGTTCAGAATGACGGTATCCTCCTTGGTGATCGTGATGGATCCAGTAGATCCGAGCATATCGGGAGTGGCCTTCTCCAGTTTGATGTCGAGCTCATCTGTGAAGACGGTACCGTTGGTGAGGACGGCAATGTCACCCAAGATAGACTTGCGGTTATCACCGAAGCCAGGAGCCTTGACGGCAGCGACCTGGAGTTGTCCGCGCAGCTTGTTGAGAATGCACACGGCCAGAGCCTCACCATCAATATCTTCAGCGATGATGATCAATGGTCGCCTCAGAGTTTGGGAAGCCTCGAGGGCGGGGATGATGTCCTGAACCGCGGAGATCTTCTTCTCGGACAGCAGGATGAGCGGCTTCTCAAACTCAATCTTCTGGGACTTGGTGTCGGTGATGAAGTAGGGTGAGATGAATCCGCGATCGAACTTCATACCCTCGGTGACCTCCAGCTCGTCGTCGATGGTCTTGCCCTCCTTCACCGTAATGACACCTTCCTTGCCAACCTTCTCCATCGCACTCGACAGGAGCTTGCCAATGTGAACGTCTCCATTCGCCGAGATGGTGGCAACCTGGGAGATCTCTTCGCTGGTCGTGATATCGCGCTTGTTCTTCCGGAGGTATTCAACCACAGCGTCCACAGCGGCCTGGGCACCCCGTCTCAGGTCCATGGGGTTGCAGCCGGAAGCCACGTTCTTGACCATCTCGGTGAAGATCGCGCGAGCCAGCACGGTGGCAGTGGTAGTACCGTCACCGGCAACTTCATTGGTCTTGGAGGCGACATCTTGGAGGAGTCGTGCACCGAGGTTCTCGAATTTGTCTTGCAGAGTCACTGCCTTTGCGACCGTTACACCATCTAGAATCGTTGCGTTAGATCGGGTCCAACGAGGGCATCAATGTATTCATTACCTTTAGTGATTTTTGGCGATCCGTAGCTTGACTCGATCAAGACATTGCGGCCCTTGGGGCCCAGGGTTGTGGCAACGGCTTTTGCGAGGGTGTCGACACCCTTCAGGAGGGCTGCTCGACCTTCAACGCCGAACTTGAGCTCCTATTGATGCCGGTTAGCTGGTTATCATGTACCAAGCCATCTCGATTGAAAGGCGCGTACCTTGTGAGCAAACCGCTGCTGCTGCAGGCTGAAGCCTGATGGCTTCATGCGAGAAGCGGAGGAAAGAGCCGAAGCCCGCGTTCTTGCCGCGAATGCCCGCTGCATCGTGATGGATTGATCGAGATTTGGTCTGACAAAGACGAGTTCAGTGTTCAAGGATGCTCCGAAACTCCGACCAGCTGCTGAATCCCCAAGAATGAAAAGATGGAAAAGTGTAGAGAGGTGTTGCTAGGTGAAGGGAAGAATTGCTGATGGGGAAGTTTTCGATTCTTTCGAGAATCTTCAGTTATAGCGCACGGACCACCGCCGGTCTGGAAATTCTCGCGCTTCAACCGAAGCCACCGGATGAACCGATGAGCTTCCTGTAACCCGGCATGTGCACCATGATGAAATACAGATGTGGGCTGGATTTGACAGAATGAGTGCGGAGTAACGTATTAGTCCAATCATCGCACTTTCGCTCCCAGTCCGCGCACAACGAAGCATACAATGGCTCGCAGCAGTCCAAACATTATTATCACCGGCACGCCGGGCGTCGGGAAGTCCACCCATTGCGAACAACTAGCGGAAGCTACAGGGCTCAAACATATGTCCATCAATCAAATCGTCAAGGACCGAAACTGCGCCGAAGGCTTTGATGACGAATTGAAGAGCTGGATCGTAGACGAGGACAAGCTGTTGGACGCCATTGAAGACGAGGTTAAAGACGGGGGATATATCATTGACTGGCACGCTTGTGATATCTTTCCTGAGAGCTGGATTGATCTGGTGGTTGTTCTTCGCTGCGACACCGCGGTACTCTATGATCGCTTAAGCGGTCGAAAGTACAGCCCCAAGAAGCTAGAGGAGAACATGGACGCGGAGATTATGCAGGTGCTCCTGGACGAGGCGAGAGAAGGATTTGCCGAGGAGATCGTGGTGGAGCTACAGAGCAATACCATCGAGGATGTCGACACCAATGTGGAACGTATTAAGACATGGGTTGAGAATTGGACACGAGATACTGCTCCGGCAACAAGTTGAAAGTGGCACCAGAAAGTACTGTACTGTGCAAGCTCTATATCTCGTGTACAGGCGCATTCAGGTATGGTAAGCCAGATCCGTTCCATCTTTACCGGAACCGCCGTTACTGACTCATAAGTTCAGACTTGCTCCTTCAACCACTCCTGAAGCTTCTCTAAAGCCTTCCCACGGTGGGAGACCTTGTTCTTCTCCGACTTCTCCATCTCCGCATACGTCTGACCCTCATACTCAAATGACGAATCCCATCCTACGAACATCAGTCGACCTTCATCCACGCAGCTGGAGTGAGAAACATACCGAACACAGTGGGACCACGGGATGGTACGATCTTGCCCTGCTCATGGTCAGCATAGCACAAGCCAAGGAATTAGGGAACATACATCGGTTCTGCCTTGGAAGATAATTGGATCATGGCCCGGGCCCTCGCAATATGCGAAGGTACAAATGGCTTGAGCGGACTTATCCTCGAAGCCTGCAAGCAGCTTATGGAGGTCCTGTACACCGAGATTGAGCATGAACCATTTTCTGGAGCTGTCAGTGGTCAAGGAATGGAGACGGGGGGTTGTAAACGGACATATATGGTCCTGGCAGGCCGTTGAAGGCATTAAAGGCCAAACATGTATCTTCCACAAGGACTGGTCCTCGAACCTAATCGAGAGTAGTCAGCGTTCTGATTCCTTCCATCCATATCCACTAGATAATGTACTGTATCAGCTGCTCGTTTGCACTTATCCAGCGTAACTTCTTCTATTGTCCCTTGGATCTCAACCAAATCTAGAGCCTGGCTTTTTAAATCCACCACGCCGGCCAAGATGGCTTGGACCTCCAGAAGCTTATTTTTATTGCCGGTGATAAAATTCAATTCTTTCGGCGCCATTTTCGCCGTTCGTGTAAAATACGGATCTCGATGAAGCAATTGAAAAGAAGAAAAATTAATCCTAACTCTTCAGAGAGATAAGGTAAGTGGGTGGTATTTTTGGAAGTGCTGTGATTTTACCCTTGAAGATTTGATAGCGGTATCTTCTAGTCCTCAAGCCTCTCACTCAGCTGAGCCGTTACATCTAACTATTACCATACCGCAATACCTATTGCAACCCATGCCATCTCATCGTGATACGTGCAGACTTACGCGCATAGCATCAACGGTGGAATTAAGTTGATCACGGTGCCTTCCCTGATGTTGCAATAGTAGAGCTTTTGTCTTCTCGCCATCTGTTCTCAACGATACCCTTAAACATGGCTGTGTCCTTATATGCTATAGCTATTTCCGTCATTGCTATTTTGCTGATTACCAGATGGATCACCGGCTCCCGTGTTCTCAAGTCCAATGAAAATAGGCCGCCGTTAGTCCCGTTCTGGGTGCCGTTTGTTGGAAACGCGGTAGAGCTGATATTGTTTCCGGAACGATTCCTTGACTACGCGAGGTCATTCTACAAAACGGATTATATACGCGGCACCGACTGACGAAAAGCAGGACTGCCACATTCGAGAAGGGATACTTCGCGCTACTCTTGCTTGGTAGAAAACTCAATGTAATCTACCAGCCTGACATCGCGTACCACTTGCTTTCCCAAACAACAGATGGACACGACGCTCAGTTCGACTTTAGCAGCGTGTCTGCAACAGTTAGACGGAATGCCTTCGGATTGCAGAAACTCCCTGATGAGACCATGGAGCGTATTCTTCGGGAGCTACGAAAGGCATATATCCAGAACCTGAAAGGTCACGGCGAAGACACCTTGCTCTCCAAAACCCTTGGCGAATGGAGTCAGACACTACCAGATCTTATGTCATTCAACGACAGTCTGGTCGATCAAATGCCATGGGAGAGGGCAAGCAAGACCCTTCCTCTCGTTGAGGGGAAGGAGAATACGGAGTCGGCCGACACGAATCTCTTGTACCTATCTTTCCCCGAATTGGAGTTCCTCTAGCTAACGGGAACAGTGCTCTCATTCAAAGCTTCGTCATGCACACGGTTCTTCAACATCTATTCGGTGTCTCATTTCCGGAAGCCGTACCGACCCTTCAGGAGGACATCCAAATGTTCAGCAATGCTTTCCTCCTTCTATCACTTGGGCTTCCCCGGTGGGCACCCATCCCGAGAGTCACGAGCGCCCATATCGCTCGTCATCGTATGTTGAACCAGCTCACATCCTACCACCTAGCCGTTGCTCGCTATCGTGCAGGAGAGGATGAGCCTTCGTCCTCGGAATGGCGAGACGTCAGCGATGTTTCTGAGCTTGTGGAAAGTATACACAGGACCATGTTCAACAACGTTTCTCCAAATTCAAGTGGAAATGCGACGCAGCTAGCGGCTAGGGCAGCGGCGTCTGAGTCTCTGCTTCTGATATGGTCTATTTCATGCAAGCTTTCCGGGATCATCTACTGGACGCTATTCCGCATTGTGGCGATCGAGGGTCTCGCAGACCGCATTCGCTCTGGCAGTTCGAAGGTAGTCATCGCCACGCAACCTCCTCCGTTGATGTCAATGTATCCCCCGCCTCGACTGAACTTCATGGTTGATGATGTTTTCCCGACCTCTCCTCTTCTCGCGTCTTCTATCCTTGAATCTTTCCGCGTCTATGCAAGATCGTGGCTCTTTCGGCAAGTACGGAAAACCACCACCTTCCCCTCTAAAGGCGGCGACAGAAGCTCTCAGATTTCAACGAGAAGCGGAGAGCTTGTCGCAATTCCTGTGTTCATGTCCAGTCTTGGACATAGCACTTCTACCCCGAAACGTCACTGGGTTGCGGAGCGGTTTGAAGAAGAGCTCAATGATCCACATCCCCCTCCATTCAACGAGGGGTTCCAACCATCAGGTGAGTCATATGGTTCTATTCAGCAACTTTTAATTAACCAGACTATAGAAAATGGGAAGTGCCCGGGGATTGACATTGCTCAATCTGGAGTAGCAGCCTTTGTCGCTGGGTTTCTGTCTTTGTGGGACATTACGCCAGTTGACAATCAAGGACATCAGTTGCCCAAGCCAACACAAGGACTCTGTATCCCGCGACCACGGGGCGATACACGAGTTCGAATCTCCAAGCGAAATCTCCCCATTGCGGAATTTTAGGCAATCTCCGTTTGTACATGAGCTTGAGAGTTGTTCCACGGCAGGTTGCTAGAATGCGTGAGGTCAGTGTAGCGGATGATCTTGTTATCAGAATTCTACCACTCGCACTACTTCTTATGCGTTCATAGCTGGCTGTTGTGCAATTTCCATGCAGTTTAGAGAACTCTGATATCGTGACATAGACTCCAATCTGCTAGGACGGTCATACCACAATCGCGCCTCGATATTGATGGCCTTGCAGTATATCACCTGGACTTTGAAACTGGTTCATCCTTCCCCTATATTACCTCTTTTTATTATCTCCGACGACTTGGGGGGATGCTTAGGCCATCAATTACTTCCAGAACTATGCGTTGATATTGATAGCACTGGACGACATCAAGGGGAAAATCATTTCATTTTAGTCTACCTTGGATGGAAAATGTCCCCTCATCTTTATATTTAAAATTTTGTAGACTACTTGGTAGCTATCATGGAAATCATTCGCAAAACAGTTTCAGGCCTCTGTCCACACTAATAGGCTGTCTCACTAAATTTCTAGTTGATAGATTGGATACCTTCCCACTGGCACCCAGACTAGTTTTGCTTCCTCTCATTAACTACACCATCTATAGTCGACATGCATAATATTCTATTACCATTCTACTCTTATCTGCGCTTAATTTAATCCGAATGCGCGGTCCACCGACCCTGTTGACGTCCTTCACTCATACCCGATCCTCGGCATCCTATCTTGCGAGCGGAGGCCATAGGCGGTTGTATCCGCCCAAGTTTTCACACAATTGCAACACATTAGGTGTCCATCGATATGGCAGATTTCGGTTCCGATCTAGATCGCAGAGCAATAGCTATCCTCTTATCAGTAGTGTCAGTGCCCTCTCTATAGCATATTGAGCTCATATTCGCATCTATGTGCCCATACGACTGTGAGAGTTGCAAGGAGAGACTACCTACTCTATAGGAACATGTTGGCAACATATCCAAACATTGATGCCAAACATGGCTTCGGCGTGGTGCCTTGACAGCCGTGGTCGTCCTGGCTGTTACACTATCCGCAATTTGGTGAGCAATTAGTTTATTAGTTTATTAGTTGCTGGGTAGAGGATTCCGAGCGGAATCTGGAGAATGGGACATTGAAAATAGGGAAATTCGTTCAGTATAAGCCCCCAGATTAAGGGACCGTTTTCAAATTCGCACCGTAGGTGTAAAACAGGAGTCATTTCTTCGGAAGTCACTATCTCAAGTGTCACCTATGTGTTCAGGAGTCACCTCAGCAATCGCCGTCTCAGGAATGAATTTCTAGGGATTATTGTTGGCACTTTGGCACGATTGGAAGCTATAGGTCACAGCTAATATCCAGTATCCATTACAACTTGTAACAAAGATGGGGATAGGATACCGTACATGGACATGACAGGCTGTCTTGTTAGACTTATGAATTGATGCGCTGCGTATCGCAGCTGGAGATATTGATACAGAATTGCAACCATTTTAGTCCTCCCCAAAATTGAGCGCTTGCTCTTTTGCCTGCTCGAGTCGCCTGATATTGGTATCGTCCTCTTTTGTCTCAGGAATGAACATTCTGATCACCCGATCGATCCACTCTTTCGGAACTCCTTCTTTGAGCGCATCGATCAGTCCGGTGTTCAGTCTAGAAACATACTCGTCTTGTGGTCTAGCTTCTGTCACTCTTTTACGGTCGACATATGTTAACATCATAACTTTTCGAGGGGCCAAATCCATATTCACTGGTTTCCTCATTCCAGGAGACGGCCACAACTCGACTTCATGCGTCTCTTTAGTGTATGCCTGCGGCACACTTTCGATCAAGTCGAGGTTTGCTTCGTCTGATTCGGTAAGGGTGTAGACAAGGCCATAGACAGAATTATCTGCAGCATTCGCATCCTTCCCTTCGCGTCCTTGCTTTTGGATGCTCGTGGAATCTGAACGGTTATCCTTGCCCGCTTTTAGTTCCACGACATTGGCATAACCTCGTTCGTTGATGATCCATCTCCACCCGTAGAGCCTCCCAACCCCCAAATATACGGAATTTGGACATCGTTGACTCATTTGCCACTGCCACATATTGCTTCCGTATCCGAAATAAGCGACTTGATATTGCTTAGAGGGAGCATCCGTCATAGCGCGCAGCCTGTTTGTTCGATAGCCGCTGCGAGAAGTTGGATACACACGAAAGGATTTCGCATTTCTTCGAGATTGTATCAGTTTGAATAAAAGATCTTATCGATTAATGCGTGAAACAAGGTATGAAAATCGCTCTGTTGAGTAGTCGTGCACTTGATTTGTTTGCTATCTCTGCTGTTCTTAAGTATGGTAGTTGGCTGTCGCGTATGATCGTCATGCAAGTGCTCCCCGTTCAATGTACTATGGTCAGCCGTACCGTACTGTAGCGTACCAGTACCAGGCAAATGAAGAATAGAAACATTCACAATCCCGACTTTGGCCTATCGCCGCCATCAATTGCTGACGGTATAGATACTCAATAAATCCATGTGCGGACGACTGAGAATTGTCTAATTCCCATTACCCAATACGAGATGCTGAAGCAAATGCAAGAGAACTCCAATGGCGTACACTGCTGTGATAATAGACTAATAGATAGGTATCCATCCACACACCAGTGGCTTCAATGATTCATCCAAATGACCCGAAGATTACAGCATTCTTTGCTTGGTTCTCTTGTAACATATTGGACTTTTCAACCGTTTGCAAAAGATGACTGGTCCGGATGAGAATCTCTTCAAAAGCGATGTCATAGCTGACGGGAACTTCGTTTACTCCCATAAGGATCGGCAATTGATGTTGCTGCCTCAGATGTCGCTCGCAGACACTGACTCGTATACCAACATTCATATCATTATCGACCCATAGCATGCGTTTGTCACCTTGAAGTGCCTGGCAAATGGAATTGAACCGGGTCTCGGCGGTTTCCACGGACTTCCTGCTGCCTGAACTATCACGACGTTTTCGATCGTTCAGGATTTGAATCCCAGAATTAAAGCTTCCGGAGGACATCGTGCTGAGCCAGTCCCGCCAGACACGTATGACGCCCTCTGAGACCTCAACAAAGCTGAGGAAGAGACTTTTCCTTGGACCAACCTTGACAAGGTTGATTGCCGCACAAAGCTGAGTGAATAGCTCGTGGCTGTCCAAGAATATAGTGTGTGATATCGCTTGGTCTTCTGCTGACGAAACACTTGTGTTTTCCTGCTCTGGGTCGGAGCCAGCTGTACCTGGAGCATCATAGTAAGTCCTAGAACCAGGAATATCCCCTGCCTGATGTCTGCTCCACCGTGCTGGTGTATCTGCGTCCGGACCCTGCAGATGTGGCCGGAAAGATGAATATAACTTATGGAAGTTTGCAAAGCTATGAAGTGGGTAACCCGACTCGGCAATATCAGCCAAATATGGATTTCCATGCTCTTCTCCTTCAAGTTCCAGGGCCACATCTAGACCAATTGTTCCTTGGTACGAGCAAAACAGTTGTGGTTCGGTCAGCTTGGCACTCGGGTGGTAGCATTCGAAAAGGAGAGTGTGATTGTGGAGGCGGGCTGCGGAGAGGAGTCTCAGGTGCAGGATCCGAGCAACTAGGCTATGGAACCGGTTCGAAATTCGGTATAAAGGTAACAGCCTCATCGTAGGGAGCAGCATCAGGATGTGATGGAGCAACTCATTGGGGAGCGTATACAGAGGGCAACCTGACTCGGGGGGTTGAGATGTAACCGACCGGTCGGACGGTGCCGCAAGTGGAGCAGACATTGGATTATTTGTGAGGACGAATGTCTCTCAAGTGCTCGATAAAACCGGGAAGCACTCCTTTGAAAAGGATATTTGCTCTAACTAGAATATATAACGGATAGTTAGTTAACTACACTGATGATAGTTAGATAATTCATAGTTAACTAAGTTAACTAATACCAAATAGATAGAGCGTCGTCGAGGGAGCGATCGGCTTATCGATATGGTAAGCAGAGCGCCGAACCCCGTGACATCGTGGCTCAGTCGCGTGCCTGCCCTTTCGGGACGCGTCTGCCGAACCACCTCCAAATTCCAATTCACACATCACCAACATAAGATGTTTTCCTCGCCTCAATGTTGATTTTGTGTCCATCGATATAATATGACCAAATCTTGCTAGGTCTATCATTCGCTTCGACTTGATTTCGTTTTCAGCCTCAGACATGTATCCAACCATGCTTGTCGGCTCCCTCACCGATCATTCGCTTTGACTGCAGCTCACATACATTGACATCGCACTCTATAATGGGAATGCGGCGGAGCATGGGGTCGAGCTGGGGGCCCGTATCCATCTTCGTTGACAAGAAATTGAAGAGGGATAGGTCGAAGAGCCCCAAGAAATCTACTACCGGTGACAGCATCGCAGCAGGTACCGGAACAGGCACTGCTGGTAGACTTGACCCATCCGAGCTGTATATGAATGTATCAGGTCCTACTCCACCGCCGAAGGATTACGAAGAGAATCGAAGTTCAGTTCAAATGGAAAGTACCCAAGAACAGTCAACACGAGCATTGGACACATACGAACCGCCCATGACCCAAAACCTTGCGGCTCCTCGATGGGCCTTCGATAAGAACCAGAGTGAAAGCTACACACAGTCGCAGACTAGCAGAAATATTGCCGATCAACCTAGTTTGCAGCAACAAGACCATCACTATGGAGCATCTCATTCATTGTCCCACATCAATGGCAACCCCCGCTCAGAGTCTGAGCCTCTGTATCACGAAGAGCAGCCCGATTACGATGAAGATGAGAATGAACTGGAAGCCACCGTCCGATTCAATCCACTTACTAGAACATCAAGCATCCAGGTTGAAGGAAGTCCTGGAAGCCAACTCTGGTCAAATGCGGCAGCTGGGGATGATTCCTTCCACGCTCCCTTCGCCAGTGGAGACAAACCAGATCATTACCCTGGATTTCAGCATGAACAATCCGACTGTGATGAATCCTTCTACGAGGAGGATGAACCCGTGATAATCACGCATGAAAAACACCCTGGATCAACCGACGAGTCTCTGGTTGATCCCCAATACCTAGGAGACCGTTACGGCCCTCTCGAGGCGCGTCCGAGCATCGCTAACTTTGCAGAGACTGCACAGAGGCAAAGTCCAAAGCCCGATCCACCCAAGGCGCCTGAGGTCCATGGCTCAACGCAATCAGCGACGTCAAACAGTGTGTCATCTCTGAAAAATCGGCGACGTTCCTTAAAGCCTGCTCCTCTCAGGATTGGCCACAAGCGGTCTGGGTCTTGCCCTGCTGTTCAGAACTCCAGTCAAACACGTCCAGCACCGGGTTATCATGGCCTTGCAACCCCTCAGCAATCCAGCGACTCTCACGCAACCTCACCGGCGGTACAACAACACCCTTCCGACAGGACAAATTTCAATCAAGCTCGCACGACGCACTCCATAGGCCTTGGGCAGGCCAATGTTCGTCTCGCTGAGAAGATTCAGAATCTTACTGCACAAGGGTACGCTACTGTCCGGCCTTTGATTCACGTTCCTGAGGAAGAAAACCATGTCAAGAGCGACGCATCTGAAGCGAGGGACCTTGATACCCTGGAGTATCCACCAGACGAGCTCCGAGCCCTGTCCTTTGACGCCCTTCGAAAAGCGACATTTGATCCTACCCCATTCCAGAATCCCATAAGTCCATCGACCGCCGCAATTCCGCTAGACTCACTTTCTACCCAGCTGGCCGCGAAGATCCACTCCTCTCCAGATGAGCAGAGTGAACTCCTTGCTTCATTGACCCTTAAACAGTGGGACGAAGCCGGCGACTGGTTCATCCAAAAATTCACCGATGAGATGAAGAAGATGGTGGAGTTGCGGAAGGAGAAACGGAAGCGGGAAGAGGAAATTGAACTGGAAGTTGCGCAGCGGAACGACAGTGTTGCGAGGAAGAAGAAGCAGATTGAGGAAGCGATTGACAGAATGAAGACGGACGGTGTTAAGGTGCTTCGGAAGGGCCAGGCAAAGTGAGAACCCCGGTACTGGTTCGGGAGGTGGAGGATGGCGAATTGTGACAAAATATGAGTATGAGTAATGATTGTATGAATTGTCCGTACGTGTACTCAGCGTTGCATCGAGATACCCAGAATACCGGTGTCTAGCATCAGTTCATTATGGTTTCCAGAATTAGAATCATTTTCATTTAATGATCAGCATCCAAAGATGGCATCATTCTTTCCTATCTCGATATTCCAGGCCAATGCCAACAACAATTACACCCCAATACATATCTTTGTTAAGTAGTGTGGGTATGTCCGCATCCTATTATCTCGCCGTCTGCCCTTCCCATCCATTGCCGTTCCACCATGACTTAGCGATTACCACCTTAAGGGCAATCACCTCACACTGCAAGCAATGCAATTGTACAATCCGCCAGTTTACGTCTATCTACACCCAACAAACTCAGTTTCGTCATCGCCCTCGAAAACGCGAAGGCCCAACCTCTCTGATTATCCGCAAAGTTCTTGTATACACGATGGGCAGTGGGAACAGCCGCAAGGTTCTTGTCGGATGGTAGAAGGAATGGGGCAGTCTCGTATAATGTTTCGTTGTAGTATTTGACGTCCAAAGTCCCAGGCGTTGAGTCAAGGCCTGGGACGCTCGAAGCGAGGGTAGTTTTGGCCACACTGTGTGCACCTTGAATAAGGTTAGAATATGAGAGACACAAGGAGTATGTTTGATAATGCACCAAGTAATGCCACCAGTTCTCGCACATCGAACCCCTTGTCAGCGAAAAGAGCCACAAGAGCATCGCCGCCAATGTCATCTGGAGGAAGGAGGCCAGGAGGGCTTGGAGTCTTAGCATCAGCACGCCCAACAAAGGTCTGGATTATGGGACCCATTGGGCATGCCTTGACAGCGACGGCTGCGGTCATGGTCAGATACATCTCATCATCAAGATGTACACAACCGCTTACCGGCTGCGAACTGGATCATATCTGCCACTCCCACTTTATGCTGCTTTGCAAGTTGTGCTAACTGCGTAACAGAGCTCCTAACCCCTGAGTTCTCCGACCGCGACAGTTCCTCCGCTAGAGCAAGGGAGCCATCACAGCCGCCGCTGCTGCCCATCGAGCGCTCCCAAGTCCCGCAGTCATGGAATCCTGTCCTTATTGCTGCTCGTGCGAAGCTATTGCATTGGCCATCAGTCAAAAACTGGTCACGCAACTCCCGGGCAATCCACGACCACTGTGGTGGACATCGGATGACCCCAGGAGGTAGGTTATTGAGGATTCCACTATCTGGGACGCCATCTGACCCAGACTGCCGCTTCTCAATTATTGCTTCGAAACTCTTCGGTTCCAGTTGGCCACGGTCATGAGGAAGTACAGCGACTGCTTCTGCAATCGTGCCTAAAGCAAGTAAAAGGTATAACGATGGGACACGCATTGCGGCGCATGCTCTGGATGAACGGGTGAAGATAGGAAATACCGTCGAGAATCACCTTCTCTGATCCTGTGCTTCGAGAATAAAGAGGAGGGTTTCCGAAGGCCGACAGAGGCTCCCATCTCTACTTACGGCGATCTAGAAGTTACGGTCAAGCTTTTATAGGCACGGTATTCCATAACCTTGGTCGGCAGAATGCCGTGCGAATGACACATTTCCACTAATAATACAATGCTGAAAGCAAATCAGAAACACCGGGTTATCTTGATTCGCGATGAGAGGTTAAAAGGGATGACGAATTTAACGATCCACTATCCAGTGATCTCCGGGGTGGATACTGGATGCATACTCGTCGCCTCGCTTGGTGATTCCTTCACGCATGTGCCGTACGGCTTCCGTCCGGTACGTCATGGACTTGCGGTGAATAAAAATCGTGATAATGAGCCATGCAAGACTTCGAAAAACACAGAATGACTGGAACAGAACAGATTTAGGCCGGGCAGGGACATTACGCCCCTACACACTAGGTGCGTACCGTGATTCCATCCAACCAACAGACAGGAATAGGTTGGAGGATTTCCAGCTCTTGCAATTGAACACAATATTACCGTTTAGGATACACCAACATCAATAATAGGCTAGGGTAGAGAAAGCACAAGGCGATGAACGAAGCTCTATATTGGCGATCGCTTCGTGCTTGTGCACGAGCTAGTTGAATGAGTCCCGTCAACGGTTGACCCGGTTGCACTATCCATATTGCTGCTCAGAGGGAAAAGCTCAAATCTCAAATGCAATTCGCGGCACCTTCGGTTCTCCAGTACTGTAGAAGACGGTCTTCGTAAAGCAGAGTCGGTCAGTAGCTGAAAGCAGTGCGCTCGCGAGACAAAGGTTGTGCGAGTCGTTCTCTCGGGTGTCAATCATCTTTGTTCGATTATCGGGACAACTGTGTTTGCAGTCGGACTAGGACTCAGGTACACCCAGCATCCAAAGTCCAATCGGGCATTTGGAGTATTGAAAGCTATGTTGTTAAGCTGAGGATGAGTCTGTTGGAAGCTAAATGGTAGGTATGTAGGGAATTGCCACACCTTCGAAACATGCAAAATGCAGGTGAGCTTGGACGTCGTCGCAGTTAACAGGGGCTAGTTACGGTATTAAGGAGTCGTGCCGTCCAGCTGAAACAAGGTCGGCCTCTAGAGTTCAGGCTCGATTGACGAAGTTCGAACAGAAACTTGCACTATTATTATCGTAACCTGCTATGGATGGCTGCGTCCCCTCAACGACAAACCCAGAATTGGATTGGGAAATCATGAAGACCTGTTTCCGATTGTACGGAGTACTAGGTACCCATCCAAAGACACTTGGTGTCCGTTCCCGCATGCTGGATACAGCATGAATTGTGAAAAGAAATTCTTGTCCTAAACAAGAGGGTGATAATTAGGACGCAGATATCCTAAGATCATCTCGAGAGTGAACCATTCATCCAGGATGTAATTCCAAGCAAAGAGAAGGAAAGAAGGTCATCAAATGCATAGAGTATCCAAGTCTGTTCCGTGATAACTCTGAAGTAATAGGCTTCTCCATATACGAAGGCAACATCGACTCCAACGTCAGACACCAAAGGAGACATGGCCCGTGTTCCAAATCGGCATTTGGTTGCCACCCGTCGTACATATGATCCCATCAGACGACGACGAAAGTTTCCCGTTGGCTCTGGTCGTGGAGCAGATCCATAAGCCCGCTCTCGGGGACAAAGCCGCTCCCCTTTCGGTTTTGAGGATCAAAGGAGAATCGAATATACCCTCTTCGCTCGAATGTCCCAGGATGTGTCGTCGAAGAAGACACCGCAATGCCACAAAGTCCACTGGTCCCATATCTAGCAAGAGGGAGGAAATATTGTGGAAAGCGCACAGGCGTTGTCGTATCGGCGGTGAAATACGGACCTGTGTTCGTGTTCATTGTGGACGTGCTGAATTTTTCTAGTGCGGTCAAAGCGATGGCATAGCAGCCCTTGTTCCCGGTGGACTTATAAATATCGCCAATCGTCAGCGGTACGCATCCGACCCGAACTACTTTCCCCGGGGCCTGCGAGATGTTCAACCCGACATGTTGTGAGACTGTCGGAAAGTGTTCCACAACCTCCACCGTTGCAATCTGCGGTTGAGGCTTCACTTTCCTGTGATTGACGGCAGCATCAATAGAAATCCAAGGCCAGGAAGGCGAGATCCCTGTTTCAACTGAGTCACTTTCGGGGAGCCTCTCCCAGAGCAGCTCATGAACTAAGTACGGCTCCCAGAGGCCCGCAATGTTTCTCCAACTCATTCGCCGCTCCACGGCAGATATTACGCCAGCGATTGCAAACTCCCTGTCTGACTTCAGCGTCAGAGACGATCTTGTATAGCAGCGAAGGATTTGGCGCCAATGATCGTAAACCTCATCTGGGCTGGGCTCGAGCGGCCCTAGAAACCTGGAGATGACCGGAATGGGCTTGTTAATGATATATTCGTGAAATTTGGTCTTCATGTCGTTATCACAGACTGTTTCCAAGACACCAAATTCGTCGCGAACCATTTCATGGCACTCCCATTCTAGGTAAGAGCCGAAAAGCAGCGTTCGGGGTGGTAATAGGCGCTCTTGGAGAACCCAACCTCTTCTATGTAACGCCCAGTCGGGATCCACAGCATCCTTCGCAAACCCTCCGTTGAGATTGGTGGTCCAGTGAGGGAGCGCTACCACGCTTTCTCCCTGATAGTTTCGTGCTACTTGGCAGGGCATATACATCAGGGGATCTCGGCGAGCAAAAACGCCTCCCTCATTGTCAGAGGATCCTAGTGCAGCAATGCAAAGAAAACAATTCTTGTAGACTTCAAACATGGAATCGAACTCATTCGACGTGATTTGGTGAGTCTTCTCCTCATTCGAGTTTTGTAAGATGCACAGGGAGTCAACCCAAAGCCACCTTAACCCAAGGCTGCGAGTCACATGGATTACGTGCTGGATTGTCTTTGGAAGCTTGTGGACCGCAATCCCGGAATTGAGAGAGGCCGTATTCGCCGATGTCAATCCAATGCAGCTGTTGCTACCCCAGCAGTAACTCAATGCTGCATACTTGAAAGGCAATTTAGCCGGCAAGTGCGCTGTTGGACCAACTCTAACCATTTGTTCATTTGGGGCCCCGACGTCAATGATTCGCGTGGGTCGGAACCCCTTGTGACTGGAATTGCATCGTTTATGTGACTTGATGCATTCGTCCATCCACTTTGGAACGATGCCTGATATGTCGGAAGACGCAGTACTCGCCGGACGAAACCCCTTGAGACTGCTTTGCGGCCCTTGATCGAACCATGCACCCTGATCGTTGTCATATTTCGTGTCGATTTTCAGATAGACTCTGGCTCCACGTAAGAGTTCATCAGGCTTGTTCTTGATGCTTGCCGTTAGGAACATCTCGCGTAGAGATATTTCGGCACCTTCCACATGCACTTCCACAGAAAGGGTTGAGCCGGCCTGGACTGCCGATAAAGCCTTGTTCTTGAACCGTTCACGGTGCTGTGTGTTAGGGGGGAACTTGCTATTATAGTCAAGGAGACTGAACCAGAACAAAGTACACAGATAGCAACCTCTCTAATACGCATGTTCCAAACATTCACCGGTTCGATGATGGCTGAACAGTTGGATTCCGCATGGGAGGGGTTTCATCAACTCCTAGGTCAAAAACGACCTCAATCGGACGCAATTCGCACAAAACGAGTTGAATTGCACTCGAGATGGGACTGGGAAGTTTTGGTCTGAAATATTTGTAGCCGGAGAGAACTCAGGCCAGGAGACAAGCGGGCGGGATGTCCGTTGCGGATAGTGATCTTTGCAGATTTAGCACTATTGTGCAGAAACTTCGCAAGGCTGTACGTAGATGCTTACTGTCTTCGACGGCTCTAACTTCCCTCCAACCAGATCGTTGCTTGTGGTGGTTCCCATCATCCGCCCTGCACTTCAAATGTGCTGGCAATGGCAGGACCGTGCTGTGGGAACGGCTGTTCAAAATTTCACTGCTAGCCCACGACGTCATTTTGTGAGCACCTTGATTCCCGGATCTAGGAAACAAGGCCAACTAAAACCACAGTTTGCAGACAATCAGGAGGTGACTCGGAGAAAGGCGGGTAAGAGTAGAAGTATATGGGCTTTGCGCAGCATGGAATAGTAGGATTAGGGCATTGTAGCAAGGGCAACGGACTCAAAAACGGGGTAGAAAAGGAGAAGACCGGGGGATTGGAAGATAAGAGAATTGGAAAATTGGAAAATTGCACATTAAGAAGAGGATATGGACTGTAAGGAGGTCGACCAACAGGCTTGGACGCCATGCTATGCTATCATATGAGTTATCAGAGTTCGCGCATCTATATGGTCAGGATCTTCACACGGAACTGACTAATATCACACGGCTGAGAGAGGTCGCCGTTTCATGGAGGCGATGATGAAGGATATCAAGGCTCCCATCTCGGAAACTTTTGGAGGTGTAGTGTGAAAAATGTCGGGCTGTGCATGCGATTTCGGTTCGATGGAATCGGGCAAAAGACTGCCTTCTCTCGACAGACCCTCCCAACCACCAGGCGGTCAGTTATGATCGTTGGCGAATACCTTGATGGTTATCAGGAGATATCATCGCAAGGAAGGCGGAGCATGAAGATGTGTCCATGAATGGACTGCCTCGCCGGACGGTAAACCATTGTAAGGCAAGTTAATGTCGGGGTGGACCAGCTATTTGATCACCTGAGTTCTGACCCTAATACCAGTAGGTGTATAAATCAAATTCGATGCGAAATGACAGCAAGAATCTCAACCTTCGGATCTGATCATCAATAAACCGAAAGCTGAGGTGGAACAGAAGTGAAACGGACCTGTCATGGTACTTTCGAAAAGGTTGCATCCCCCTGCTTTTCGGCTGTAATTACACCTCAGCTGCCATTTGCTGCCATCACGACAAACCACTGTCTGGCACCACATGGCACCAAATGGACGATAGGAACCAAAGGAGTTGCGCTCAAGATGCATGGTGGCTTGCGCGAAATGATATCTAGTACTCCGTACGTTAGTCTACTCTACCACATGAAAGCCGAAATCTACCAGTCATTGCCTGGACTCTATGACGGTATCAGTCATCCAACCGTCTGCGTCGCAAGGCCCTAAAGTCAGGAGGCCATTTATGACTGCGCACCACCAGCCTTCTTTTCATCCATCTCCTCCCAAGCCTTCTTGACCCGTTCAAGACATCCGCCTTCTCTGGACAACGTCGCATCCTTGAGACCTCTCCAGAACTCCTCTCTTTCCCGAAGCACGGTCTCGGTCCACTCCCTCATCTCTTTCAATTCGATGCGACATGCGGCATTACAGAACTCGCTGAGATCCACACGTCCATCCCGATATCGCTCGTATTCCACCATTTGCAGAACCAATTCCACCTTATCCACATCGTGCACGAACACGCTCTCCGGTGTTTGTGAATCCTCGTACTCTTCCCAGAGATCTTTGATCTCCTTTGCTGCGTGCCCGCTGTCAACATTTCCCAACAGCTCTCCACAGAGCAGCTCCATCGTCTCCCGTTCCCGTCGGGACTTCTCTGGCTTGCTGACCCCGTCCACCGGTGTGATGTCCCCGACCAGACTTTCCGCCATATCATGCACCAACGCCATCCGCGTACATCTATCGATATCGAGCTTCGATCGGAGTGCTGAAGGCGCGAGCATGGTGATGATAGCCATACGGTACATGTGATCGGATACGCTCTCGCCGTGAGTGAATCCGAAGCGGCGCCATCCTTCTCGCTTTGTTGTCTTCAGCTGTTCTAGTAGGTGAAAGAAGGGTACTGGTGACGCCGAATTCCGTGGAGGCTGGTACTTCAGGGTTGATATGACTATCATGGGTCAGTTACATTCTATTTACGTTATGGCTCCACATCGCTAGTGGAAGTCATTTCCGGCGGTATGGGGGAGGAGGGAGAGAAGGGGAGTAGGAGGAGGCACTGCCTACGTTCGGCCAGCTATTGCTCCAACATCGGGAGTCTGGAGTCTGGACTCATGCGCTCTTCTCACGTACCAGATTCGGGGGTCCAATGCGAGCTCGATGCTTCGGTCGGAGTCATGGTACCTGAAGCGGAGTCTCGTAGTCAGCATATAGATTAGAAGACCAAGTACATCAAAGCCTTACCTGGCGCACCGTTGGTCTCTGCTCCATCAGGCATAATTGCAACGTCCTCCTGCTAGACAACGTCGGGGAGATGCTTGGGACAAAGTTCGAAATGCGAGTTCGATGGACCAGGGATAGGACCGGAGATTTTTGTCTCAGTAGCTGGATGGACCTAAATAAAGAAATAAGAATTGAGGGGTAGAAGTGGAGAGAACGGTGATAAATCAATAATGATACTCCGTACTTAAGGCTACTACGTAAAGGCACTTGAGGCTTGACTTCTAATGCGCTATTACGGAGTACTATGTAATTACGGAATAGTAATTAGTTATCTTAAGAAAACCAAACTAATGCCATCCCTGTCAAGGACCCTGTCACAGGGTCTGGAAATTAGATCTAAGACTAAGATCCTCCAACATACATACACCTACAGATACAAGCAAACTCCCTCCTCACTGCTCACAAAGCCCAATGGTATACAACAATCCGTGAGAGTGCGCCATAGTCCCTTCTGAATTGGCTGCAGAATGCTACCGTACTCATCATGTCTCGTGCTCCGTCCGGCCTGAGCTCCAATTCCTCAACACCCGATCAGCTTCCTTCCAAGTCGTCCGCCAACCCCTTGAGCATTATCTTGTTCGTGAGAACCCTAAGGCTGCTGGATTTGGATCGGTTGGATGATTGGCCGGGAATATCACCTCAGACTTTCTCAACTAAAGATTCCACGCAGAATCAGAAGGCCAGGATCAAGGCTACGGAATGGGCTTTGTACCGGTTGTTTGAACTATGGAATCCCGAGGAGACCAGGGAGGTGAGCCATCCTCCAACAACTACGTGAGCAATCCATGGATAAGTGAGCTGATTGTTTGGACGTCATCTATAGAAACTTCTCCCGTTCTTTCCTCCGCTCGAACCCCTTCAAAGCCTTAATCTCCGCGCAGCCCTCTTCCGAAGTTTGAATGAGCTGAAGAAGAATGGCGTTCTTGGCCGCGATATTATTCTGCGCCGCACGATGCTCGATGATTGTAAAGGGGACAAGTTCAATGACATCCTGATTGGATTTTCCTCCGCGGTATTGAAGAAGGAGCTATCTCGCAAACCGACCCGGAAGAGTCATGTGTCTCCGGCCCAGAAGCTGGCTCTATCAAACAGCCTGACTCCCAAACAACAATCGTCCTTACTACCACTTGCAGTGGCACATAAGGCTGCTTTATCTGCTGTGCTGAAGCGGAAGGCGGAGCAGAAAGCCAGGCTAGAAACATTGGCGAGTTTTCTCAACGACAAGAGACAGATGCTTGCCCGTCGCCATGAAAAGGGTCGGTTGGAGATTCGAGAGCTCCAAAACGCGGGTGGTCCACAAGAGAGCAAAGAGGATGTGAAAAGAGCATTGCAGAATCACTGGCTCGGCGATCTGGCTTGGCTCGACGTGCTAGTCAGTGGAGACCAAGGAGACCCTTCGGAAAGGGACTTTGAGCGACCCTGGAAAGTCGTTTGGCGCAAACACCTGTACGGAAAGGACCCTGAGGGCGAGGAGCGCCCTGTTGGTCTATTGGAAGACCTTCAAACTCGTGTTCGTGACCAGCAGGAGCGGCTCGAGCAGTGGAAAATCATCCATGAGCGCACACGACAGCTGATCGACCAGTCCGATACCTTCGCACGAAAGCTGCATGCTCGCCAAACTACCTCCGCGTCGAGGTTTGACAAGCATCTGGATCTAAATCTGGACAGTATCTCAAAGTCTGGGAGTGGTCGGCTCACCGCTGGAGCCGCGAGCCCAATGAACCCAGAGGTCCAGGCCGTCCTCGCTGAACTTAATGAAAGTATACAGAAAACCGCAATCAGCCATCGTGGGCAAGGGTCACAAGGCTCTCGCAGAGGTCCATCCCAACGGCCAGTCCATGGTCGTCAAAACAGCATCCCCCTAACCCGCATGGCGAATGGGAGGGGCCAGGAATCTACGTCTCCCAGCGAGGACTCTGGAACATCCCGTGGACATGGATTCAGACCGCTCCCGGTGCGGACAGACAGCGCAACGTCTAGCAGACAGTCAACTAGAGGGCTACGTCCGCTGAGTCTGCTTGCTATGTCGCCCGTCAAACTTCCCGGCCAGAGCCAAGGGCCTTCCCCGAACGCTGCGTATGAGCGCGGCTATTCGCCTATGCGATCATCCAACTTCTCGTCCCCCGCCGAAGGACCCAGTCCAGATTCCAGGAGCCCAGCAAGTGAAGCAGCCGGTGAATACGTAGACGCGCGGAATGGGTCGACGTTGAGCAACCCATCGCCGAACCCATTAACCCGTGCTCCCACCATGCCTCCACCAAGCCGACCGTATCTCTCCTTAAGCGAACGGACGCGACTTTCTATGGCACCTGTGGGTCTCGCTCTCTCAGAGTCTGACGAATCACCTCCGGCGGAAACCGACCTTGGTCAAGAGAAGGATAGCTACGAAAAGCGCCATGCAGAACTGCTGGAACGTACGCGTCAGTCTATGCGGCGAGCAAGCGTGGCACATGAATCGGCGGGGTCCGGTATCGACAATCCCGGCAATGCCCCCACAGGACCTAGACATGAACGATCGGTCTCTCGGCCAAAGAGTTCCCACACCGGAAAGCGCGGGAGCGTGTATCATTTCCCTGTGAACGTTTGGGAGGCCGAGAGCCCAGAAACGGGGAAGAATCAGCCGCTTCCCAGGGTTCTAAATGACTTCGAGCCGACGAATGTTGCCGATGAGCAGGATGACGGCGTGGAACCGCCAAGCAAGCCACTTCCGGCGCGGCGTACACATACAGTTGACTCTTATATTGGGGTAGAGGCCAATGACGACAAAACCCATGCTCACCCAGCATCAATGGTGTCAGGAGACACAATTGTTAAGGGCGATATAAGCGCTTCAACGCTCTCCGATCGAGCTAGCCGAGCGTCTTTGAGTCCCGGAGGAGAAGCATTTGCAGCATTAAGGGGCAAGACGACGCCGAGGAGGGATGCTACGCCCACGGAGATGCTGTTCAGCCCTGCTGCGGAGTATTCAAGCGTCTTTAAGAGCAGGCCTAAGATTGCAACAAGTCCTGTTCTCATGCCGGCAGATAATGACGACGATGTAGATGGAGTGGATTAGCGTCGGGGCTTTCTTTATGTTCGAGCGTTCTTTCATTTTGAAGCGTTCCTCACTGACACGCGGCAGCGACTGTACGCCCTAACGTTGACGTTTGAGCATTTAGATTTTCGGTACCTATCAACACGAGATATCAAATTTCTAATAGCGCCTTTGATTACAAAAGTCGTCCCTGATCCCCCAATGGCGATACACGTTTTGCCTTACACTTGCTTCGCGACTGTCTCGGCGCACCTCCTAGCTAACGCAACTAAGGTCAAGCTCGGATTCCCGGCGGGCGAGCACGGAAACACCGAGTTATCACAGGCATACAAGTTCTCAATTCCCTCGAACTTCAGGTTCTCATCCACCACGGCCTTCTGTCCATTGACAGGCATACTCAACGTCCCGATCTCGTGCGCCACGCCTCCCACGTCGGCCTCCTTGAGATTCGGCAGGCCATCCGCTTCCATCAGAGCGTCTTCACCCAAGATTGACTGAGCGTTGAACCTCTCGAGAATGCCTTTGGCCACGTTTCGTGCCTCTGCTAATAGCGCAGGGGGCACAGGAGCTCGCTCCATGTAGATGTTAACAGGGGTACCGTAGTCGCCGTTAGGCGCAAGAGTCACGGAGTTTTGCTGCATGAGCGGCGCATAGAATTGGAAGACGATCTCGCATAATAGATACCCATTGCGGATATCCATATCGTCCTCGATGTGATCTTTGTCCACGAAACGGCCTTGATTAAACTGAGCGCCCAGCTCGAGGATGATGTCGAAGGCATGACTGTCAAGCGTTGCCGCCCGGTGCCGGATCAGGATTTTGGTCGATTGCGGTTCCACTCGAGGAGGCGCAACCCTCGGGACGTCAGGGGTAAGCCCAAGCATTTTAAGAGTCTCTGGTGGGATAACAAAATGACGGTAGTAGATCGCGTGGTCAACGATCCCGTTGCCAATCATGTCGTTTGGGATTTTGGAGTTCAGGGCGATCTTGGCGGACTCGACGGTTCCGGCGCAGAGAATCACCGACTTGGCTTTGTAATGCCGTTCCTTCTTGTCCAAAAGGTCCCAACAACGGACTCCATTGACGCGTTTGTTGTTCCCATCTTCGAAAGTTACATCCCACACGGCGTGGTTCACATTGACAGTGATGCCCTGTCTAGTGACCTGCCCTTCATTCATTCCCTCTGCCAAAGAATCTTCCAGCAGGAGATCCACAGATGAGAATATTCCAGCGGGAACACTCCACTCGGTGGCGCCCGTATATTCCACTGCAACTGGGGCCGGGAGAATCTCCCAGTCCTCTCGTAGCAGATCGGAAAGCACCTCAGTCGCTTGGACATGGAAATCCTTCAACTCCGGGACGTCCGCGTTGAACACTCCTCGTGCCAGGTCGTAACCATTCCCTTCGAGTAGGAACTTTTGGATATCCTTCGGCCATACTTCCAGCTCCCATGCGGCCAACGGGGGGATGGAGCTGCCCCAAAATATGCTGCGCCCACCGAGGTTGAAACCTTGTCCGCCGTTGTACATCGATCCCGGTGGAGTATTGTAGTTTTTCACACTGAAATACTCCCAAAGGGACCAAATATGCTTCTGAAACTTGCCAATCATCAATCGGCGAGGGAGATTCCCAACATGGGTGGGGAACAGCAACGAGCCCGCTTCGAGGACCAGCACCTTCTTCTTCTCGTCCGCGAGGGCGCTAGCGACCACACCTCCGCCCATGCCAGAGCCTACGACGATTACATCGTAGACCTCCTGCTCGTCGCGGTTGCTTCGGAGGAGCAAGTCGGTCAGAGTTCCAGATTCAGTGATCAGTACATTACGTTGGGGAGCCATGGCAGGTCTTAGTTCCGCACGTTGCTAACAGTCGAAATAGTACCAGGATACTTGTATATAGAAGCAAGAGAATGGACCAAAATTAAACTAAGGGCTCACTATTGCTCATGAGGAGAGGAGAGACGACTATATGGAATTACCCGTAGACTTGCCTGTAGCATTACCCGTTGTACGGAATATTATCATTTTGCTCAGCCCCACCTGAAGTCTGCATGCATCTTGCATGCAGATGCGTCGTACACCTGGTGATATCAATTGACATTAAGATGGGGTCTAGAACCGGGCGTTGAAATAGGAATTGTTGAATGAGGGGGTGGCCCAATGGTGAGGGATGTGAGGGAGGTGTGTCGGCTGAACAAACCATCTCCTTGCTCACGTCTCCAGTAGAAACTACAATCCATCCACTCTAAGAAGGAAATCTAGTAATGGTGGTTGAGGATTGTAGTGTTCATGCCGGCAAATATGAAGCTGGAGCAGTGCAGCAATAATTCTGTCGAAGATGGATATTGAGTTGCCATGAATCATGATTGATCAATCTACAAACCATTGGGATTGTGGCGTTTGGTATCCAGCACTACCACTCACGAGTCATGTCATCCACGACCTAAAGCGGGTGGTAGAAACTTACATGACTCATGCAATATCCCCCACATTCCCCGCACGCCGAAGCTGATGAAACTGGGATAGACAGATGTTCGAAAGTAATGAAGAGCCGATACGTGATGTTAATGAGGGGATATCTGACTATGTCAGCTGTCGTACCGAACCCAAGGAAATACGACGAATGGCCAAAGCTACACTAATACATGAAACATCAACGACCAAGGGTCGTGCCTACAGCGGACATCCTAACCCACCTTCACGCCTCGGCTTATCCATCGCCCCGAAAGTTTCAATTCAAGGTTCAAGTCCTCGTTCTCTCCGTTCGTTTTTGCAGATGTTTGTCAATTGAGCCATCTTATCTAAAGTATTTCTCCTATACCCTCATCGCACTCTCTAAATCTATTGTCGTGTCCTTCGTCACCATGCCAGTTTGTTCGCTTCACGTCCTAGCTCTTCACACTTCCATCCCATCCTTCCTTTCCGTCCTTGCATCACAGTCTCCTCCTATCAAGCCGCTTCTCGCCTCCAAACCTCTACGATGGATTGTTCGACCGACGAGCACTTCCACCTCCCTTCTCGGTTCCAATGCGACAACTCAAGACCCGAATCCCCCATCAAACCCGTGGGATCTCGTCATCGTTCTTCCACTGGACGTGCCGCTCCCCGTAGCAGCGATTCCCTTCATTGCCCAACAATTTAGCGTTACCGTCGGCGTCCCTTCTTCCCGACTAAAGCAACTCGCGGAAGGGAATGACCAACTCCTACATCCTCCAGGCGGTGTGCCACAGAGCTCAGGAGAACGGACCCGCGGCGCGAACGCCTCATCCAGCCAGAGCCTAGAATTAAGCAACCCGCTTCAGCAATGGATTGCGAAAGAGGGCAACGGCGACACTCGCGGCGGCGCAGTTAGCATGCTGAACCTCCTATCGTTCAACAAGGGAAAGAAGACCAGCTATCAACAATATGGGGCGGCGTTCGCATCGAAGGTCGGAAACCGTCATGGTGGCAATGCGAAGATCGTCGGTACCGTGATCAGCATCAATGGTTCCAATGAGAAGAACCGAAGCGACACGGAGGGAGGCATGGAGTGGGATGAAATCGCCATTGCGCATTACCCTTCGCTTACCCACTTTGCGGACATGATCAGCAGCAAAGACTATCAAGAAGTGAATCAGAAGCATAGACTAGGTGCGCTACGTGACACCTTTATTCTGTGCACCAGTGAGTTGAGGGTCGAAGAGGAGTTGAAGAAGGCTGGGGCCGCCCGCCTGTAGCCACTTTAACGTGTTGGTTTCGACTGAGATGATGTTCCAAAGTCTGGCGTCTAGTCATGCCAAAGGGGTTCAAGGGTTCTGGGGCAAGCCTTGGTTGGGCTGTCGGTCCCAAGATTCGTGTATGCATATCCCGTCTATAGGAACATGTCATAGTGGCCAAATGGCCTGGAGAAGCGGTTTAATGGGCATCAGTCACGGCCTCGCTGCCACATCCAAAAAGAGCCCCAGTACCATTGCTACGCCACAGATGTTGTCGATGCCTCCCTATTCGGTCGCATTCTGCTCCCATCAACCATCGTCATGGCCTTCACTGGGTGCCAATCGCCCTCGAGATTCCTCTTGGACCAATACAGGCTCCAGGGTCTGTCACCTAAGGCTACAATTGTCATCGACAAGCCACATAGCCTCCTAAACTGAGCACATTGGACCTCTCCTTTCTGGACACACTAGGATGTTGAATCCAGTAGTCCTTGACGACCTAATCAAGTCTACGAAGAGCTTGAACGGCCCTGAAACGCTTTTGGTGATACACTTTGAGTTGATCAAAGCCACGACGATTGTTCACAAACGGCCCCAAGAACTCACTCATGCCTAGTAAAACACTCTCCATGCGCCGTCGGGGCTATCGTCCAGAACATGCCACAATTTTTCGACCCTTTCTACACCGACCCATTCGCCAGAAGACTTTCCACTTCTGCGGCTCGCAGATCCCTCATACTTGGTCGCCACCACCATGACGGTGCTCCACCCATCGATCACATCGAGATAGGCCCTGGCACACGCTTCTTTCGAGCTACCGACACGAATCAGCCGATGCACGAGTTGCTGCTGCTTCGCTTTTTCTCTGCCCACCGGGCCCGAGAAGGGATGCGGAGGAGGGCCTACACTCCAGGGTCCCAGGGGTGGGCAAGATTGATGCGTGGTCCTCACTGGAGCCATTGCGGGATGGACTTCAGGAGGTGGCGGCGGTCCAGATGGAGGGTAGGAGCTCGGTGTAGATGATACCGGTGGAGGAGGGATGCCCGGAGGAGGAGGCGGCGGCGGAGGCGGGATGGCCATCCAATGAGTTTGAGGTTTGGTGCCGACTGGCAGATAGTCCAGTCGGGTCTGCACCATAGTGTAGACGATGCCTTCGTGTTTCACTTTGTCTCTGATCCGCGTGCCGCACTTGTTGCAAAATGCAATGGGACGGATGATGGGAATGGGGTCTCCTTGAGTGGGCGGACACTCGCAAGGGAAGCCATAGAGGCGGTTATCCGCGAAGTTCGGTAGCTCAGTTGTCAGTGCCTCCGTTACGCAGATGCGCACCACTCGGGGTGTAATCTCCGTCCAAGTGGATTCCCGTGGCAGAAACTTGTATGGTACCAGCACCGTGGAGGCACTCGCGGCGCCTTTAGATGAGGAGAGTATATCGAGGACGCCGGGATTCGGACGCACATACCAAAACCCCTCCTCGCCACCACGGAAAAGCCAGAGGTAGCGCTCCAGGTCAACCGGGCTAAGATCATGACGAGTAACATACACACTAGACATGGGGTTGGAAAGGGACGGAGGGAAGCGGACAAAACAACCCTCGCCCAGCCAATCGGAGAGCTCCTCATGGCTCGTAAGAAGCGTGAGTTTTCCGTCGTCCTCTCTTCCGACGCTGCTTTCCCGTGAAGAAGAGGAGCGGCTCCTCGACCATGATCTCGATTGAGCTCTTGACCGCCTCCGTGACCGCCGAGGCGGGGGGGATTCGGATACGGACTCCTCTCGACGAGAACGGTGGGTCCTCCGCGTCCGATCTGGTAATTTCCCCTTTTGCGGGAGAAACACGTGGGGTGGCGGGATTACGGCACCTGGCGGTAGAGCGCCAACTGGCATGACTGGAGGAAGTGGCATATTAAACGGGAGTCCTACAGCGCTTGTCTTCGACGACTTCGACTTCTTCTTCCACTGAGGGACAGGGGGTGGTGGGAGCATCATACCAGGCATTCCCGGCATACCAGGCATGCCCGGCATACCAGGTGGAGGAGGTGGAATGGGGAAGGGGGGTGGCATGTCTCCCGGCGGTGGCGGCGGCGGGATTTTGCGCACAAACGTAGGGCCTGCCGGTTGCTTAAATTGATGGCAGGTCTTCTGATTCGACTGAAGAGTGTAAGGGGTTATCGGAACTGGCATGCTACTTTCTCCCGTGGCGGATGGCTCCTTGCTTACGCCTAAGGCGTCCGCATCCTCGGTGATAGGTGCAGCCACACCCTCGGGGCTTGAGTTGATAGCATCGTTCCCCGCTAATTCCGTCATTGAGACGTCTTGCTGTTGTTTGCTCTCCTGTTGCATTGGTCCGAGTTTCTCTTCCGGCTTGGGGACTGGTTCATTGCAGTCACAACGCTCTAGCACACCAGTCAGTTTCCATTCAACCTATCAGAACGTTTTTCGCAGCAGTCTCACTGATTTTTGCATCTGCTTCAACTTTCCCTTCAGCAATTGTGGCCCTTTGGGCTACCCCTTGGTCCGTACCAGAAGTGGATATTTCTGGGTCTGCGATGGTACAAGTATCAAGCCCATCGATAATCTCAAAGTCGGACATTTTGATAGCAGAGTGAAGTTAGGGTCACTGGTGGATTCCTCGACACGGATGACTCTCGACGAGGGAGGTCTAGAACCGTTGGTGAATTCTAGAATCGGTTGAGCGGTGCGTTGGGACATATATATACCCCTCAACCACTCACTGGCTGTCGCTCCATCTGCAGTGTTCGAATATTACGTGTTTCTGCACACGATCACTAGCCTTGCACATATCATGCCTGTCCAATGCATTAACGACCCCTCCTTCGTGAATGCAGCTCGATGGAGAGGGCGAACTTCTCCGTGTTTCCTTATGTCCCACCCTCTGAAAGAGCAGCTGACGCGCAAAATCGACCTAGCGGTGGCTAGATAATCGGGGGGTGGCCCAGTGCTCAAGCGCCGTTGCAAGTCTCTCCAGACGTTAAACATGTCCAACATTGGTGTTCGAACACTCCCGAGAACTGACTCCAACCGCTTGGTAAAGTGAGGCGCTTGTGTCGCTGCTTGTGTCGGAAAGCAATGGGGGAGGGGAAAGGCAACCTATAAGGAGTAATACTACGTAGTCGAAATGAAATCATTCTTAGACATTTAACGAAAAATATGTAGGATGATCATTTCCACATTTCCATGGGGAAGGCGGAAACAATATCCTTTATCTATGAGTGGAGTGGTCAGCTTAAAAATGTAAGTACAGTGATTCCTAAGTGGAGAATGGGCGATTCCCAATGGCTGCCCGGGTCATAAGCAATGAAACCGGTCAGTATGTTCTTGATCCATCGCACCATCTCCTGATTTGTCTGGTTGCCTTTCATGCACGACCCTCGTTCATTGGCTTCATGGAAACCCCAGCCGTGACTAGCAGCTGATCTTACGGCCATTCTCGCATGCCTATCTAGATCCACCACTTCGAATTTGACCGTCTCGATTCCTAGCGTACATCCAGCAAAGCAATCCATCATCGTGGGGTGTATCTGCCTTTGCTGCGATAGGCAAAGTCCAAACGCCTGCCAAGATTCCCAAGCTCTTTGCTCCCACGACGCCTCATTCTAGAGCCTTATCAAAACAGTGATCCCAGTCTGGAAAGATGCTAGTCTGCTTGCTTCCTATGATGCCACAATCCCAAACCACTCATTACCCGTAAGTCATGATTCCCATTCAACCCGTCTTCAATCCAAGCAATTTCAAGGACCAATTCTTCAATCCAACAATCCAATACCAAACCAGACATAGCACCACAACCGGCATGAAAATCTGCACAATCTCCAGTGGGTGCGTCGGCTTGATCTCCGTTTCGATCCACCCCGCCCTCGTCTTCACCATCTCGCTCTCTTCTCTAGCGCTCCCATTCAGCCCAATGGGTTCCTCACTCGGGGGAAACTTCCCGGTCGTCTGGTAGATCTCCAGTAAGGCATCCTTCTCTTCCCACCGCTTTGTCAGCCAGTCACCAAACGCCTTTTCATCGTTCAGTGGGATATCTTTGACTTTCCAACCACGCCAGTACATATCGATGTATTCCGGAGCCCGCCCTTCACCATAGTTTCGCCAGATGCCGTACATGTCGGCGGCGAAATCGCCGGTGCGCACACCGCTGTAGCCAACCGTGCAGTCATAGACCCAGTCCACCGTTCCTTGCAATTCTTGCAGACAGTAGAGAAGTCCGGTCGATCGAGGAAGCACCGTATGCTTCAGATCTTCCCGTCCTTGCTTCGCAGCCCATCGAGCGGAGGTGCGGCGCGCATTTGGGGAAAGATTTGTCCCTTCCGGGAATAACAGCAGCCACATGGGGTCTAGCGTTGTTGAGTCTTGCTGCTTCAACTCATCAGCAAGCTCGGCACTTGTCTTCGCTTCTGTTACCGACTTCGGCGGGGGTGCAGGTGGAGGGGTTGAGGTGATCGCGGATCTGAGATCTTCGAGGACCGTAGAAAGGGCCGTCTTGCGGGGTGAGAATAGCATGCGCGCATTGAGCTTCTGCAATCGGTACCGAAATCGGGGCTTATCCGTCGTCCATTTTCTGGAGAGAAAGATGAAACTCATAAACATCATCCCAGGTCCGATGATCGGCAGGTACCTAAGGCTCTCCTTCAGGATGATGAAGAAATGCCCCTGCGTCCCACTGGTATATGCGATCCACCATAAGTATATCCAATCAGTGTAGATCTGATGGTTCGCAATCAGAACCAATCTGGAAGGGAAGTCCGAGCGTAAGATTCCATCCTTCGAGAGGTGAAGTTGGGGGCTTATGGATGCGGAGGCGGAGATCCGGACTTTCACAGGCGCCCATATCGAGGTGATCTGAGCCAGAAGGAGGATGAAGTAGGATTTGACAAGGGATTGGAAGGTATAGTAGAGGGGCTTATTCCAGAAGTAGAGCGGCGCGGCGAGGAACTGAACGAAGTGGAGACTGACGGATTAATTAGTAGCTAACCTCGCAAGACATATTAAAGCGGCATACCATGAACATGCGATCAATTCATAGAATCCCAGTAGAATCAAGCGGAATAGCTGCCACCCAAACGAGTTTTGAGCCTGGCCTGTGGATGCATCGACCTCCTCACTCGATTTCCCCGTCACAGGGACGAAAGCTGCCTTCGCAGCTTGACGATGTCGGACTCGCCCGTCCATATCCCACGTATAATTCGCGAAGATTGCCGGAACATCAATCAAAGGTCTGGCAGTCTCGGAACGCAGCGTGGAAATATATCTGCGTGGTGGTAAAGACTTCCGCTAGGCAGCCACTGCGAAGAGGTGGGGGTGAAGGCGGTCTGGCTATCAGGAGAGGACAACACAAACGCCGGGTGCTGAGGCAGTGGCAGTGGAAGGGGTCATGATAGTCCACATCGGGAAATAAACGAATATCCTGGTATGTTCACATATGTGCATGTACTATGTAGATATGAGGTCGATCATGTTAGGATCTGAGAGGTAAGAAGAAAGGTGGTGGATTTGCATGTGCTTATTGTGCTAGAGTTATCGATAACTTAGACGTCACTCAGCTACGTCAAGGCTTTGATTGTGCCATTATCTTGATACGACGCTAACGATTAAGTAAGGAATTGCCTAATAATAACAGGGATGAATACAGTACGCAATGTGTTTTTTAACCTTTATGGGGTGGTTGGAAGAATGGATATGACCTCTCCATCACTACCACATACAACTCCAAACAATGCTGCAGACCTGCAGTGCCATGCAGAAGTCAGAACACCTCAACCCCCAAAAGTCCGTTCGAAATCGTTGCCCCTCAATACCTAGTATATCCCGTGAGCAAGCCATGGCTGGAGAACACGAACATGCCTAGGACATAGGGCACTGGAGGGGAATCCTGGGTCATCGTCCACTCGCCTCGTAGACGACATGCACGATTAATTAATTGCATCGCACCCGCTCGTCATTGTCCCGCGTACCGATTCACCTATTTAGTCCTCTACCGGCGCTGTGTAAGTCCAACTTTCCACCAAAGAGTCCTTCGTAGGAGTACAAATGGCGCCGTCATCATGAAGCCTCCCTCCCCGTCTCGTTGGTTCGCTCGAGCGATCCCGAGTGCTTCCCCCTCCGCGTCCAAATGGACCAGACAATTCACCCAGTCGGCAGCCAAATTGGAAATTCGAAACGCTACCGAGCTGCCTAGTGGGATCATCCCTAATTACCAAGGCAAGTGATTCTTTTCAAGCTATTGGATTCACGATTGATGGGTTCTGGCTAAGGCCCTCGTGTTATATGCAACCACAGCTCGTCCTGACGTCTGATGCAGATACTCACAATAGCAGCCTGCTAGCTGTGAAATGGCCTGCGCCGCCTCGGAATATTCTTATCGCGAAGAAGTCAGGTAGCGCGACATGCACCAAGAGTCTGATTGCCTTTGCAAAGCATGTGCAGAGCAACTATCCTGGCATCAACATCATTCTAGAGCCTCACGATGCTGCCGAAGTCCATCGCGACCTGCCGTTCCCGGTGTATACCGCCTATGACCCGTCGCATCCTGATAGCCTCCCGACTACATCGACGACGGAATCCCTACCGACCCCGGAAAGTGCAGCCGAGTTTCCAAGCTCATTGTTGAACCACATCTACCAGTCCAAGACCGACCTCATCGCAACGTTGGGTGGAGATGGCACCATCTTGCATGCCACATCTCTCTTCAGCAGCTCACCACGAGTCCCACCATTGATTCCCTTTAGTATGGGGACGTTGGGTTTCCTTGGGTCGTGGTCCTTCGACGATCACAAGCGTGCATTCCGCGAAGTCTACGTCTCTGGTTCACATTCACCAGCTCGTCCGGCCCTCGAAGGCGCCGGCGTCTATGGCAAGCAAGCCGATTCTTCCGGGCCCCGTTCTCACAGTACTCCTTCGGACGAGAGCCACGCCGGTCAGGATGGCCAGGGCGATGAGGGCTGGACTGCAGCACCCGGGATGGCGATGGGAGCGCGTCCTGCATACGTGCTCCCCCGAAGCCGCCTTCAAGTCTCTATTCAAACCACCGACACTTCCTTCACTATGCCAGCTGCGGAGGCGAAAACGTCTCCGACGATGTCCCCACCCTCCCAGCATCCGTCTCTCACCCCATACCTCCGTCCCAGCAACTACACCATCTCTCCATTAACCACCAAGCCGCCCCTACCCTCCGATTCCCCCCGCAATTTCCCCACCCTCCCCAGCCTGACCCCGTACGCTAAAACCGCCCACCACCTCCCCTGCAACTCCGACTTCCCGTCCGCGGAGCTCACCTCCACTCCCTCCCATCCCCAAGCCCTCTACGCTCTCAACGAGCTCTCCCTCCACCGTGGCCGCTCCCCTCACCTCGCCGTCCTCTCCCTCTCCATCCGCACGCCCTCCTCCGCCCGCTCGCAGTTCCTCACCTCCTTCATCGGCGACGGCGTCATCGTGTCCTCGCCCACCGGCTCCACCGCCTACTCGCTCAGCGCCGGGGGCGCCATCGTGCATCCCGCCGTGCGCAGCCTCCTCATCACCCCTATCTGTCCCCGTAGCCTATCGTTCCGCCCGCTGGTGCTCCCCGCTAACGCGGAGGTGGAGATCCGGCTGGGCGCGGGCGGGAGGGGTAGCGTGGGGTTGGAGGTGGACGGGGTGCGGAGGGGGAGGCTCGCGGAGGGGATGGTGGTCAGGGTGAAGGGGGAGGAGTTGGGGAATGGACCTGGAGAGCATGTTGGGACGGCGGGAGGGGTCCCGTGTGTGATTCGCGGGATGGGAAGGGGTGATGATGGGGAGGGAGCAGAGGAGTATTGGGTGGGTGGGTTGAATGGGTTGTTGAAGTTCAATCATGCTTTTGGCGGCCATTGAGCCGGAGAGTCGGATACCCGATCGATGATGTAAATTGCCATTTAAAATTTCCTCCTGTACAATTGAAAATACATATCCCGGTTTCTAAAATGATCGATCCGCTCCTCGGCGTTCCGATGCCACTCGATTGGAAACTTGTGCCCGATTGGCACAGCGTTGGAGCTGGATTAGATCCCTGAATTTTATAGGTCATAGTTAATGCCATATGTTTTTAGTTCGGTAGCTCAACTATAATTAATTGGGCTTAATATCACATGCGACAATCTCTCGAACGAAACCTGGTCCAATTCAAGACCCCGGCCCCTGCTAGGTCGGGGGAGGAATATTCCAAGCTCAGCCATCATCCCTAAATAATAATGCGCGTAGAGCAAACAGCAACGCAGTTGAAATGTATTTATTTTCGCACAAACGAATTATACGCCACTCTTCTCAGCAAAGATCGGAACACTCATGCCTCATGAAAAGAATTAGTAGGGCGGGCGACTTTAACAAGGGGATTGGGAGGTCAGGAGGCAGGTCCCAATTTCGTTCCGAGGATCACGAGGACTCGGAATCGATTGATATTTCAAGTTTAAACATTGGAGCACGACTCGCGCCTTGCTAAACTGACATGATAGACCCGTGTCCACGCATCGGCCTCCTTTTGGTTTGGACAACACGATCCAAGCCCCATTCCCACAAACCCCAATCCTAAAGAAACATCCGTTCCATAACCGATCGCCCTTCTGTAACAGACCGGACGACCTCGTGCAATTGCCAGCAGCACCGGGGGAAGCGTTTTCTCGTTTTGTACGTAATAGATAAGTTGTGTGAAGATCAACGAGGTTGGTAAATACGACGCGTGCAGGGAGCCGAGATTCCAAGGAGAAGATAGGTGTTGGGAGAGATAGAACATCAAAGATATACAACGGAATCGCATTGGGCCGTGGGCGGTGAGAGGCCCCCAGCGTCAACCTCGACCGCTAAGTCACGGTCCCGAGATTTTCTCCGCTCTCTGTTAAAGGGATCTTTCTATATTCTGATGTCACCCCCCGTCCACATTTCATGGTAGAACAGCACAGGGGGCGGATTGAGGTTGCGTGGGAGGTAGCAATGCGTTTGCCGTCCTAGATTCGTGACCAAATGACGCGGAGTAGGATAATAATCCTTTCTTTGCATCAGGAGACCAATTATGGTCGAATCTCCGTGTACCTGGAGATATAGACGTTAGCGACAATGCATGCGATTATACGGGAATTGCAGCGAGAGAAGCGCATCCGGTGGATGGCGATGTGAACGTACCTCCATATCCTTGCACGAAGATCACCACTTCCGGTGGCGAAAAGACCGCCTTGCGGGCTTGGTGCAACTGAGATGACTAGGAACAGTATTAGCACGACACGAGTCGGTCCAGGGGATATCCTCAACATACCAGAGTTCTTGTGACCTTGCAACATGAGTTGTGCAGCGCCGGTGAGTGGATCCCAGAATTGCACTCCTCGGTCCTTGGAGCCTGAGAGCACCCATCGACCATCGGGGGTGAGAGCGACGGACAGAACAAAGTCCTACATACCATGCGTCAGTGCGATTTCCATCCAGGACAAGAGATAAACCAACCTTGTGACCCTCGAAAGTTCGGGTACACTGGCCACGACCAGGGGGGTTTACGCCGCCATGGGGCATCATATGCTGCGGCTGCAGCTCCCACATCTTGATGGTCTTATCCAAGCTCCCGGACACGATCTCACGTCCGCTGGGGCTGAACGCGACGGAGTACACGCTGTCTTTGTGGCCGACGTTGTCGCCCTCGAGGCGCTCCCGCAACAAGCCGGTGGCAGTATCCCAGACTCGAACACTCTTGTCAAGGGATCCACCAGCCACGTTTCGGTTGTCCGGAGAGATGGCAACGGTGGTGACGCCGTCATCGATTTGGAGCGTGAACAGCAATTCATTGCGTTCGACGTCCCACAGCCGGACCGTGCGGTCGCCCGAGCCCGAGGCGATGAGGCGACCGTTCCGTGCAAAGTCTAGGGAGTAGATGTCTTGTTCGTGGCCGCGGAACTCGTTCTTGATGGTGCGTGACTGAATGTCCCAGACCTAGCAAAGATGTCAGTCACAAACAAAATCCCACTGGGGATGCAAACGTACTCGAATGATTTTATCCTCTGCACCGGTCGCAAGGTATCGTCCATCGGGACTGAAACAAACACTGCGGATATAGAGATCCGTGTCGTCCACCAGTGACTCATCCTTGAGCTCGGCCACCCGTTGCCCGGTTTGCACGTCATAGATGTAGGCCGAGCGATTGCAACCGGTGGCAACGAAGCGGCCATCGAGACTGAAGCGAACGCAGCAGACTACGCTATTATGGTCTAGGGTGTGGACAAGATCCACGTCCAACGTGCGTCGGAGACGAGGGTTGAAGACTGCGTACCAATCGGAGCCTTCTTTCTTATATTCGGGCGGGAGGTCGTTGATCTCCAGGTCGGCCAGCGTGTTCCCCGTCGGACCGGCAGCCATCGACAGGCCATTTCGGACCAGAGGCGGGCCTTGAGCGGGAGGAGGAGTCGGACGAGGAACTTGGGGTGATCCGGGGTAAGGGGCAGCGGAGTTTTGCTGCGGAGTGGCAGGGCCTGGTGGACCACGGGGATTACGACCTCCTCGTGGTCCCGGAGATGCGACCGGTTGAGGAACGCCAGGTGCGTAACCTGGAAAAGGCGTTAGTAGATGGTTCCGAGTGAGGCGTTCCACGGTCGAGCAGTGGCTTACCATTCGGTGCTGGTCCCGGTGGATAAAAGGGAGGCGGTGGTGGGCCTTGTGCATTCATTCCCGCTGGTCCCTGGGCAAGATGGACGGGAACATTGGCCTGCTGACCTGGATCTTGTGGCTGGGGAGGAGCGAGAGCTTGCCCTCCTTGCTGACCACCTCCGGCCATGATTCCGCCAAACAGATTTCCTGGTCCATGTCCAATGCTTGGAGGCGGCGGTTGTGACGGTCCGGCATGGGGAGGCTGGTTGGGACCTTGACGTTCCAGCTCATGTCGCAGGCGGGCGATCTCATCTTCATACCTGTTCTAGTTAGTGAGCTGCGACGGTCGGGCTGGCGGGGAGGCACTCACTTCTGCTTGACCTGATGATGGGTCTGTTCTAGAGAGTAGAGCTTGGCGCGAAGCATGTCCAATTCATGAATTTGGTTTGCCACTAGTCCATGGACGTCAGTAAAGGCTTGCGCGCAGTGCGTGTCCATGGTGGAAAAGGATCCCAGCGATCGTTTGTCGCAACAAGGACGAATATGCACCAGTCTAATAGAGTTCTGGCAGTAAATATTCTGCAGATGCATCGGCATATGCAGGAACATACATCAGAAGGAGAAAAATGACGGTGGAAATATTGGAAGAAATATAAGGGACGCTACACGGAGAAATCGGGTGGGTGACAGGAATGATGAATGGACCATTGACGCGGAAACGGTGAATTCGGCTCGAAGCCGATTGTCATACGGTCACCCATCTCCGGTCACCCATCTCCGACGGGTGAAGACCATTTAATGAAGGGATCGAGTGGGTTTGCTCTTCACAAACGCGGCATGGAGCTGGGACAGGAGGGGCACCAGCAGCGACGAGCGAAAGAAGACTTACCAGACTGTTCAAAATCGCCGGCGCGATTGGCCTGGAGATCGAATTCCTGGCGAACTTGTTCCAGCAGCTCGGTCAGGCGATTGTTCGGGCCTGGCGCACCCGGCACCATTGCCCGATGGGAGTTGTACATGGTCGAAGGCGATGCGCGCGACGTGGGACTGCCGGTCGATAGAGGTCGTAAAATTCGATGAGCGATTTCCGAGTTGTGAGGGTCCCGAAGATGACACTATACGATGAGGGCACCGACAGTCTAGGGTTGCAACAAAGGTACAAATCCGATGGAATCGTCCCTGGCGACCGTAGTGGTCGGATCTTCTGGTTTTGCGATGTGATGGCTGGGTTGCCAACCAGGGCTGGCGGCTGAATACTCTTGGTGTCGGCGCCTCGGCGGGCGGGAAGAGAGGAGAGCGAGCAGCAGAGGATGGATTTTGCAGACCACGGCGACAGATGACGATGGAGGCGACTATGAAGCGGGTGGAGAGCAGAGCGGCAAAGGCAATGCGGGAGATGGAGATGGGGATGGTAAGATCAGGATGGATGGGAGCACGAGGTTAAGGATTCTTGGAGATCGGGGAGAGGAGAGGTGAGAGGAATTATGAGCGACTCAGTCGGAGAAGGCGAGGATCTGACCGTAGCGGCGGTTGCATTGTGTTTGGTTGCTAACCAGCTCAGCAGCTAACCAGTAACCACTATTAACCAGCCCACTAATAAGCGCCTAATAAGGGAAGTTGGAGTCTGGTATTATTCCGCATCCTGTACCCATCGGCCACCACCCAGGGCTGTCCCCGGCGGTGGTGGTGCCCATGTCCCGGCTATACTGTAGTGTTCGTGCCCCTGCCTGGCGCCTCCCTGTGCAACGTGCATGTGGCGTTAATCGGGCCCTTATCTTGGCTTAGCTTGGTGCTGGTGGGGACTGGCGTTGCGGCTGCCGCCTCCAGAGTGCAGCACAGAGCACTGCAGCAGGTGCATGCAGCATGCAGCACAGTGTGGTCTGTGTAACATGAAGACATGGGGTGCGATAGAGTGGAACAACGCATGGGCCAGTGGGGTTCTCATGCAGTTCATCTTTCCTGTACGGAACAGAAGCTACAAGGGGGGCCCTGCTGTGCCTTAGCCATGGGCCTGTTACGCTTCTCGTTGCTGCCCTGGCACATGCAAAGGAACACTGCAGCACTGAAACCGACATGGGACTGATGGGACTGAACTCTGCTGCAGCTTAAAGTAAAGACGGGAAAGTGGCCGAGTGGGGCCAAGGTAGGAAACTGAATTGTGAATAAAAAGCAACGGAGCAACGAACTGCAGACTGGGAGATGGGAGACTGCTGTCATGTGTGGAGATAACCCAGCGTTAGCGCCAGTGGGACTGCCGACAAGCGAGAGACACAACGGAGAGCTGCAGCAGGGAGGGGGAAGAGCGGAGGTGCATCGAGCAGGGCCTCTACTATGTAGTCGCCTAACGCTCCAGCCACCCTGCCCGGCCTGGCCAGCATCAGTGAATAATAAAATAATCACCTTACGGAAGTATTCCCGTCCTTACTTTGCTTTAACGGATAATATATAGGTAGATACACTGCATATATGCAGTTCCTGCTCAAGCAGACCTGATCTATCATCCCATGCTCCCATGCGAGTTGCCATCCGAACACCCACTCTGAGATCCCTATCCTCAGCCCATTGCTTACATTACGTGCAGATAAGAGCCAGACGCGTGGATGCTGATAGAAGGTTCGGGACAGGATCATCTAGTCCTCACTTAACTCAAATTCGTCAGCTTGCTATTTCCCTGTTGAAATCGATCCACCAGGTTTGCGATCTTCTCGTGCTCGAATTACATCCCTGGGATGGACAAAGGATGCTCCTCCGAGGCGTGATATGGTGATTGCATGCTGCTACCCGCAAGCCGTTGTGAAGCGATCAAGCGGTGCAACCCGAGTCCATCCATCTCACACGCGAACTGCCGGAATAACTGGTGCTTCCCACGTCTCTTTGGGAAATGCGGATTATAATATGGAATATAATAAGCGTCAGACGCTACAATCCCCAAGGTCCCCGCCCGATTTAGGTTGCTCGCCTCCTGGTTGCCACCAGACCAGCCCTGCCGTGCAACCATTATTGTCATTGGCCTCGAATCATCCGAAACTCGACAGGAAACTTTTGGCCCCGTTACACCGCATCGCTGGCTGATGAAGCATGCAAATCGGACCGTTGCCAGCAATCAGCCACGCCCGATTCCAACCAATCGAGAATTTGTTGGGCTCTGATTCACTAGGGATGGGAGTACAAGGGGCATAATAAGAGATATTACCTATTGCTGTCCACCTACGAAGTCCGATGTTCTCAAGGTGTGTCACTTACAACTTCTGACCTCTAAGTCACAGTCCGGTATCATATCATGCTGTGATATCAATTGATGTGGTTGGCAGCCCTGGGAGCCTGGCGTAGCGAGGGACGGGGATAGCTCGACGCTAGCTCGGCTGGTACCGGATGGCTGGTACCCCTGATTGGTATAATTCCAGCACTCTAACCCCCCGACCAACGCTCCTCCAAAGTCCACCTCACTTGCTGCACCTAGAAAGTAGAAAGTCACGATCTGATATTGCGATGGATTAGGAAATCCCATTCAAATTATAACGGCAGGTAGAGGATTCTTCCACGTCATCATTTCCTTTGCCGTTTCTTCGTCATGAACTTGTCGGCTACCACATGTGTCCAGCAAGAGCTCGGATTGGTTGAACGGTGACGTAATTCCTCATCAGGTTCACAAACAGGGAGGGAGCAAACGAGAATGCAAGCAAGAACGGAGTACAGAAGTCTGAAGACGTATACCAGCAAACCAACGATGAATGATCTTAAATCTCCCCATTGTCACAACTGGACTGAACTCATCTATAACTCCATCTTCCAGCTTCCACTCCCAGGCAGTGTCCAATTGCCCTTGACTGCAGTGTGATATCACCATCTAAATATCCTGGCTGGTGATGTCACGATTCTCTTGATATTCCAAGCACATTCCTCACTACGTAACTGACCAAGTAACTGACCAGGTGCGAGGTACCTCACTTTCGTTCGGAAATTCGGATTGTTGTCATACTGCCTCCTTACTTACCAGAGGATATCCAGTTTACATCAGGGCCAAGTTGCAACGGATCGTTCCAGTGACTGTAATACCATCCTACCTCTGCCTGAGTAATCATGGACTCAAAGCATGCATTCCACTTTGCAGAGGATGCATTGCATCGTGCCGAAGAGACAGTTCATCACCCCCAATCGGCGGCGGCGCGTTTGCGGCACCATTCCTGGCCCATCACTGCAGCCATCAGTCTGAAGAAGGGGGCCACTCGCCACCACTTTCAGGCAGTGACGTCGGTCAAAACACGCGAAAGACAGCTCCAAGCGGTGCGAGAGGAGAAAGATTGGGGGTACGAGCTTCATGTAATTCCCCACCCAGTCTATGCCACCCTCTTCAGAGTCAATGAGACTTACGTGTCTGCCAGCCACTCTACCTCGGTCTCGCTGCGGCATACACGGAGAATGGCCAGCTCGAGCTTGGTGTTGCCATGCACGATGGAACCTACAGCATCGATTTCTCCGTGCAGACGGTCTCGGTCGGGAGCGGGGAGCTATCGATCGAGCATGACAAACAGAATGACAAGCAGAATGACAAGCAGAATGACAAGCAGAATGACAAGCAGAATGACAAGCAGAATGGCTCTGCAACCCCGGTCCTAGAAAAAGTCAATATCAACCATGCATTGGGCGACTACATCGTTAGTATCGTCCAGGAATACATGGAAAAACATACCGCGAAATTCATCGGAGCGGGAATCACTCGCAAGTTGGCCGTCATTTGTCCCCAACTGTCCGCACGCCTGTGGGCGGAGCTGGACACGGTTCCTATGGTGTTCCGCCGTGGTGTCGACCAACCCTACCAGGAGATGGAAGAATCCCAGGATATTTTCACCGTCGACGAGGAGGCCGACTCCATGGCGAGGAAATGCCTAATGTACGTCCCATCCGCCAGGCTGGCATTCATGCTGATCGACGCGTAGGTTCTTTGGCCCCAACCTCCAACCGCGAGTGCAAGTCGGCTTCAGGAACCGGGTTTTGGTCGATGTCGGCGGCGATGCGCAAATCTCGCGACTGGGGGAATATGAAACCGGTGTGGGTGATCGTACGTGGCAGACGCTCATGCACTACGTTCGCTCGCTGCAATCGCGCTCGGTCAAGATCGCGTTCTTCAACAGCACCCCCCAAGGAGGTGGAGTTGCTTTGATGAGGCATGCTCTCGTTCGGTTCTTCCGCGTGATTGGAGTGCAATGCGATTGGTAAGTTCCGTCCGCTACCGCTCGACCGTACTGATTGCTGCGCAGGTATGTCCCGAAGCCAAAGCCAGAAGTCTTTCGGATTACGAAGACCAACCATAACGTAGGTAGAGGATACTTCCATGCCAATGTAATCTACTGACTCGGTTTGCCATAGATCCTCCAAGGCGTTGCTGACCCTCACGAACGCCTCACAAGGGAACAAATCGCAATGTTGGATGAGTGGACGGGAACCAATGCGGAAAGATACTGGATGGGTCCCGACCGACCGTTAGCCGCTCGGTCTGCCGGTGGTGCGGATGTGATCGTGGTCGACGATCCGCAAATGCCCAGCCTTGTGGATTTGTCGAAGGCGATTGATCCCGATCGTCCTGTCATCTTCCGCAGCCACATCCAAGTCCGGGCGGACCTCGCGGACACGCGGGGAACCCCCACTTCCGAGGTGTGGAATTGGGTCTGGAACCACGCCAAGAAGGCGGACGTTTTCATCAGCCATCCGGTACGGCAGTTTGTGCCTGCGTCCGTCCCGATCCATAAGGTTGGGTACATGCCCGCCACGACCGACTGGCTCGATGGCCTGAACAAGCACATGAACGTGTTCCACTCACGATACTACATCCATGAGTTCAACACGGAGTGCTATCGTCAACGGATGAACAAACTCGACTACCCCTCCCGGCCATACATCGCGCAAATTGCGCGCTTCGATCCGTCCAAAGGCATCCCCGATGTGCTCGCATCGTATGCTCTCGTCCGACGGAAGTACCTCCCGGAAGACTTTCCGGCAAACAAGGTCCCTCAACTCGTCATCGCTGGCCATGGCGCGGTCGACGACCCCGATGCCACACGCATCTACGACGAGACCCTCTCCGCGCTTGACAAGGATTACCCCGACCTCAAGAAGGACGTCGTGGTGCTCCGCGTCCCCCCGGTCGACCAGCTGCTGAACACCGTCATGGCGCATGCATCCATCGCGTTGCAGCTGTCCACACGTGAGGGCTTTGAGGTGAAGGTGTCGGAGGCGCTGCACCACGAAGTACCGATCATCGCCACGCGGGCCGGCGGCATCCCGCTGCAGGTGGAGGATGGGAAGTCAGGATATCTCGTCGAGACGGGCGACGTCGAGGCGGTGGCCAAGCACCTGGCGCGGCTGATCACCCACGATCAAAGGCGCCAGGAGATGAGCGAGTACGCGGCGAAGAGCGTGAGCGATGAAGTCGGAACGGTGGGGAATGCGCTCTCATGGGCGTATCTGGCGGATACCTTGAGCAAGGGCGAAAAGATCGAACCGAATCTGCGATGGATCAACGATATGGCGCGGGAGAAGGCCGGGTTCCCCTATGAGGAAGGAGAGAAGCGGCTGCCGAGAATGGAGAGCTTGAAGGCGAAGAATCCATTCGGTGACCAGGCGAATTGCGTGGAGTGCGGGAAGTCGGATTGTGAGTGAACGAGGACGGGAAAACTCGGTTTCGAGTTCTCGGTTTGAGGGTTGCGCACTGCAGTCTTATCCATGGTAGAACTAGATCCTCGCAGCCATAACCAAGGTCGTGGATATGCCACCGAGCTAGCTTACAGCACAGCAGTCAATAATATTACAGCACTAGCCTATATCCGATTGATATTTTGAATGCCTGTGCATGCCGTCTGAGTTGAAGAGACCCGGCTGTTCATGATGGGTAGAAGTGCATGGTGGCCAACTCTGTCGCAGTAGAGGCGGATGTCGTCGGAGTGAGGGTCGGAGTCCCCGCCGCATTTCTCTCCGTCGTTCGGAGAGAGAGCGAAAGTGGTCGGGTGAGTTTGAAGGTTGATTGACGATTCCAACGATTGATTCTAGTCATGACACAGATCGGATGACTTCTGGCAGATCAAGCAAGAATGCCTAGTATTGGTAACCATCTTCCAGGCTGACAATATCTCCACTTGATAAGCCCGGTATGGTGGTTGGGTAGATTTATGTACGACAGGAAAGGAAAATGACAAGAGTGATCGCGGGATGAATCCCACCAACCACTAGTACTTAATATATCTCATAGTTAGCGCATAGAGTACAAGATATAGCGTACAAGATACAGACTATGAGATACAGACTATGAGATACAGACTATGAGATACAGACTATGAGATACAAACTATGAGATACAGACTATGAGATACAGACTATGAGATACAGACTATGAGATACAGACTTGAGATACAAAGTACTCAGTATAGGATGCAAATGCAAATCCATGCACAGCAATGTGAAATTGCAACAAGATTAATAATATTAAGGCCGCGTCTCACCGCCCACCTTTCAACCAGAGTCCTTTCCGGACTCCGATCCCATCACTCCATTTCCGATTTATCAGATCATCTCGGCGCGATCTCCTTTCTTTCCCCCATCGAACGTTAAGGGTTGGTCCACGCTAAGAAAGTTGTGTCCAATGTCTATCCAGGTGCACCAATCACAATCTGAACTGTGCGAGGGCAGGGCAGTGATTGGCAGTCATATTCATGCAAAGGGCGAACTAGGGAAAAAACCACGCACGGCAATCGAGATTCCGAGATGGCAATAGTCACATCATATCTACATAGTAAACCTCCTCCGCCGCATCTCCTCTCTCCAGTCTACCGTCGACACTCGACACTCGACACTCACGTTCCTTTGCAGTCAGAGATCAGTGGGACAGGCCAGTGAGCCAGTGACAGTGAGTGACGACCCGCATTTCCATTTGCCGCTCTCCGGCCTTGCTTCTTAAATCCGTCTTCAATACTTCGGACCGGTACTTACTTGGAGTTCCGTTTAGTACTTCGTCTCTGTGACGCTCTAGGACTTAAGCAGAGGATACTCGACCGATTGGTTTCATCCTCGACCCTCCCTCTCTCCCATCTCCAACTTCTATCTAGGAGTCCCGATTGTCGGAACCGACGGAATCTAAGGGATCCACGAGGGAATTGAGAAATTCCGCGATATCCCGTTACGAATCTGAACACCGCCCACTAGAGAGCGTCCACCCATCGCCCACGGCGATCGAAATCGACCAATTGGTCCTCTAAGCCATCATGGATATCGTCCTCGAGTTCTTCGACCGCTACGTCCTCGACCGAGTCTACGCCGCGTGCCTACCCGCACCCCCCGAAGTGCTCGCCCATCATTCTCTCTCCGGAGTTGGCTACAATGCCTCCCTCGGTGCCGACGGCGCATCGTCTCCGTACAATTATCAATTCACCCCCGCCAGCAAGTACATATCGTTCGAGCCGACCCCGTGGGCATATATGAGTCGGTGGCCGAGAGACAATGTTTGGCGGCAGGCGTTGAGCCTGTTTATGATCACATGGTAAGGTTTCTCGGGCTTCGTCGTCCTATTGTACATTGGGATGCTGCAGAAATCCTAGAGCTTCAATGCTAACCCAATCCTTCGCAGGATATTCGGTTACGTCCTCTACTTCGGCTTCGCCTCCTTTTCCTATTACTTCATCTTCGACAAAGCGACGTTCAAGCACCCAAAATACCTTAAACACCAAATTTCCCTGGAGATCAAGCAAGCGCTCACGGCCATCCCTTTCATGGTTCTCCTCACCTGCCCCTGCTTCCTCGGCGAAGTGCGCGGCTATTCAAAAATGTACGACACCAACGCCGACGGGCCGGGAACGTGGTACAACATCCTTCAATTCCCCCTCTTCATCCTGTTCACCGACTTTTTCATCTACTGGATCCACCGCGGGCTCCACCATCCGTTGGTGTACAAGCGCTTGCACAAGCCGCATCACAAGTGGATCATGCCGACGCCGTACGCCAGCCACGCCTTCAACCCGCTCGATGGCTTCGCGCAGAGCATCCCGTACCATGTGTATCCGTACATCTTCCCGTTGCAGAAGTGGGCGTACGTAGTGCTGTTCGTGTTCATCAACATCTGGACTATCATGATCCACGATGGAGAGTACGCGACCAATTCGCCCGTCATCAACGGCGCGGCGTGCCACACCGTAAGTTTGGAACGTTCTTTGATCAGGCAAGGCCACTAACCGGTCGTCAGATGCACCACCTCTACTTCAACTACAACTACGGCCAGTTCACCACCCTGTGGGATCGCCTCGGCAACTCGTACCGCAAGCCCAACATCGAGCTCTTCTACCGCGAGACGAAGTTCGGCAAGGCAGAGTGGACGCGCCAGACCAAGGAGATGGAGACCATCGTCAAGGAGGTGGAGGGCGAGGACGATCGGAGTTACGAGGAGAAGGTCAAGGAGAAGAAGGTCAAATGAACTGCCTACCAGAGAGGAGATCTTATGCAAGGCGGATTGAGCGCGTGAATTGAATGAAGATGTACGAAAGCGCGTGGTGGAAACAGCCGGGGCATTGGGCCGAGAAACATGGGTTGGTATTTGTCGCAGAGCTGCAGCGGTTCACTAGTGTCTGTCCAGATGTCCAGGCTGGCTTGCATGCGTCGTGGGTGCGGATATCAGATCGACCCACCTCACCTGTGTTGAGCAAGTGTTGAGTAAGTGTTGAATGTCGGACGGCGTCCTTGTGATAAAAAAATTATAATGTGTAATTGATATCAGGGCTTCGCGGCTCGGCAAAACATACCCCTCTCCGCAATCAACCTGTACACGCATAATGATCAAACACATGACGATCTCCATGCTGTAGATGGTTCTATTAGTTCGAACCCTTGTAGCTGTACCAATATTCTTATGTACAGCGCATGAACTCCCGTCATGAAGCGTCCCCCTGAAGCCGCAACTTGGTTCCCGTGGACCGATGAATCCCGCGCCGTCGCTATGATGAATCCTATAACAAGTCCCGTAGGATATAGACCCGAAAGAACCGACCGAACGCCCCGTCAAATTTGCAGGCCGTTGAACCCCGCACACCCCGCCATCGTCAGTCGTGTTATTGGCCCCTGACGTTCTTAACAAACCCCCTATATGAAATCTACCTCCGTCCTTCCTGGAAGCAACGACGTATGCTACCGTCTCTACCGCAGAGAATCCAGGCCCCCCAAACTTCGAATAAATTCTTGCTGCTCCTCTATCGAAGGCCGGCGGGGTATGGTGTGCCCGTAGCGCCCGCGATCCGGACTCATCGAATTCCCCAGCGCGTCGGAGGTGCCGGATCCGCCGTAGCCATTCGATCGTCCCGACCCGGAAGCGTGTGGGGCAGGACGATACGCAGACGGGTTGGTCTGGCTAGTCGACGAACCATATGCGGGTCTCGGACCGGCGTTGAAGTTGAAAGCCGCGGACGAAGGGCTGAAGCTGGAGTTGGCTGCAGCGCCTCCGGGCGGCGTGGTGGGCCTAGGAATCGAGAACGAGAAATTGGATGGGAGAGTCTGCCGGCTCGACTTGGAGTTGCTGCTGCTTAAGAAGAGAGGGTTAGAGAGAAAGTTGGTAGGCCCAGAGTTGCTCCCTACTGCATCGGTTTGCCTTCGTTTCCGCGGCCTTTCCCCTTCCTCATCGGAGCTCAGTGTGAGATCGACCACATCGCGCCTCTTGCTTGCCGAGCTGGTGGTCCCGTTCGCCCGTGATGTTCCCCTGATTGCCGGAGCGTTGGGTGTGGTGGCGGACCCAGATCGAGGCGAGAACGGTGGAGTTCGGAAGACGGACATGGGAGTCGACGTCGTCTCGGACTTGAGGTTGCTGATTGCTCGCGAAGGTACGACTTCGATGTCGCTGTCATTATCGCTGTAGCCATCATCGTACCCGTTCAACTTGCGGAGGCCCGGAGACTCCTGCTGCGAGTGGTTCTGGGCGTCAGCGGAACGGGATGACCATTCTCCGTTCGGCTCGATGGTGACTTGGTCCAGGGATTTTGGAGTGTCCTTCAGAATCTCTTGAACATATTGATCGACAGCAAGATCGTCGAACTTGATGTTCTTGGAACAGATGGGGCAACTCCACGTCGGAGCCTGTTCTTGCAGCTGCAGAAACGACGTTATATCGAAGCATCGGAAGTGGGAACAGACCGTCGACCGGCAAGGAGTTTGGATCCGGAGCGTCGAGATCGGGTCTTTGAGAGACATGACGGATGACGTGAAGTTGATATCGGGGTCCTTCGCCTTGGCGTTCATCTCTTTCAGCGTTTGCTGTTTCGAGATGATTGCGCGAGCTTTGATGATGCTCGCAAGGTCGGTAGCCGAATAGGCTTTGACCAGATAGGGGAACAACACGAATTTCTTCGTCAGGTCAGCAGCCGTGAGATTGGGTCGGATTTGTCCGCTTACTTTGTGAGTGGTCGCGTACGTGACATCGATGGTGTTTCGATATGCGGGCATCTTGCGAACGAAGCGAGTGATGTCGGCTGGTTTGGTGGTCCCCGGCTTGCCCTTAATTCCCTTGAAGTTTCCCTTGACCTCATCATGATTGATGCGAACTTCAAACGAACTGGGAAAAGCAACGTCGGTCGCCATGAACACATCGGGATTGGCCGCCCCAAACAGCATGATTCGGTATTGGTCCTCGTTGGTCTTCATTTTATCAAGGGTTTGACTCGTGAGGACTAGCGTGGAGCTGACCGTCCTCTTGTATTCGGGCAGAGTTGGCAGCTCTATGGGGACACCGATTTGTTCGATAATGTCAAAAAACGGGCTGGGTTTGAAGCTGTAGAGCATCTGCCGGAAACTCATGGCTCCGTTATCGGTTGAAGGATATGCGATCGGTCGACCGGTGGAAGTGGAAGTCTGGTGAGGCCTCGACGGGAAGGCGGTGCTGCCGTTGGATTGATTCAACGTATCGCCGTTGCCAAAGTCGACGGTATATGGAGGCGATTGCCCGCGATGTAACAAGCGATAGCGGATCCGCTCGAACATGGCCGTATCATGGCGATTGATGGCGGTTTGGAGGGCTAAGACAATAAAAGATCCATATTCAGCTGTGTTCTTCAGGCTTAAATCGTCAAGTTATAACCTACCCTTCGTCACTCGGGCCTGCAGGATGGGCTTGGTTCCTGACACCAGCTCCTTCTCTGCCCGGCAAATGGCCTTGAGCTCATTATTCGTAAGCGTGCCCATACGATTGTAGAGCTGTTCGACCTCCGCGGAGGAAGCAGGCGGTGGAAGTTGATTCCTCATGGTTCCGCTCATCGGGCAGAGAGAAGTGCGCGGGCGGTTCAGTCGAGTTGTGGTGGATGGTGGGAGGCGGGATGGCGAAATGAGGATAAAGACATGAGCAAAGGAGCGAATGCGTTCGAGTGGAGATATGAGTTATGGGTTACTCCGATGGATGGAGAGCTGGGTGGTTGGACAGCGAAGTGAAGGGCAGAAGGCTAGTAGTAGGACGAGTGTGGGAGGATGGTGAGAGTGAAAGTGAAGCCTGAAGGGTGGGAAGTCGATGATGCGTGGGACGAGTAATGCCGGGTATTAAAGGCTTGCAATTACTAGCAATGCCGGAAATTCCAAGGACATGGCTTATTATAATCCAACGCCTGGGCCTACCCTTCTTTCACTTTATCTTGTAATGCCTTTTATGATTCCTACTGCAGCCTTCATGACGGGAATGAATGCCGGTGGTTCGTGGCTTAAGTAGCAAACCCTATCCGGATGCGATTAGTACCTACGGGACTCACCTCATTGGGTTCGTTCAGTACAAGAATGACCAGAGGCATTGGAATCCTTTCGAGTAGAATGTGACAATTGAATCCGAGATCATTACGGAGTAATCTTCGTAATATTCCAAGCCTCTATGCTGCGGTTCAACCCACTGTGCACATCAGACGATACTTTAGTGAGAGACATTTGGCCTTGACGCCTGATTTATGAGGCACCAACGCATTTTTTTGGAGAGCACCAGCAGGGCGCTCACTGAGTGAATGGAATGAAAAATCCATCCATCAAATCGTATCAACTGAATATCGAAAAGTCAATCACATCCAAAAAATCCCCCATATAGCTAACACCCTTATTATTCAACTGGTCCCCTCATAATTCATCATGGCCAAATCTCTACGCTCACGTTCCGCCAAGGCCCAGAAAACACAGTTGAGGAGAAGGGTTTTCGGTCCGGTGGAAGAAGAGCGAATTGCTCGTTTGTCGGCGGCTCAACAGGAACTGGCGGGCCAGAAGATCGAATCCCCGAAAATGGATATCGACGAGGAGAAGGAATCCGAACAGTCTGCTGCCGCAGAGGTCGCCGCAGACCCCGATGCAGAAGGTACGTGATCACTCCCAGTTCGTGCTTTTTCTCTCCAAGGGCCTGATGTCACGAATCCGTTGCCCTTGGAAGATTCTGATATTACATTCGGCTTTCAAAATGGCCTACGGATCGCTATATCATAATCTTTGCACGGTCTTTTGAGCGCTATCCCCTGATTATTCCGAGCCATCCTTTCATGGTGCTGATTGTGATCGATTTTAGTTATGGATGTGGACGAAGACTCTTCAAAACCAACGAAGAAGTCTCAACGGAAAACATCCAGGATTTCGAAGCCTCACAAAAAGAGGAGGTCGAAGTCGGCCATTCGCTTTCCATCCATGAAGAAGTCCAAGAATGACAGGATTGGCCGAGCATGATGATGCCAACGACTTCAGGAGTTCAGAAGACCCGATTACCGCCTATCAACCAGCGTGATGGTTAGTACTACTTCTCCACGTTGAAGTTATGAGATAGCACGGTGTCGCTCGTTGGCAGGGATGACTATGGCTAGCATCGAAGGAACTGCGACGCTGAAGTTTTATGATGTGGATGCGATTCACCAGCTATGATCGGGGCCAAATACGAATCATGCTGTCACAGCAAGAGACCAATGCCCGGCATCGACCTGTCAAACTTCGGTCTTTAGAGGCAGGCTCGGACAGAATCAACCAACTTGGGACGTAGAGTCTCGTGTGTCAAACATATATGAACGGAATGGTCACCAGGCTGGATGCATGACGGATTGTGATGGGACGACACGCGATGGGATTTCATAGTCGACACAATGTAGACCACACCATATCGAACAAGTCTTACAGTTCTACTATGTAAACTAGAATTTTAATGACGTTGTCCCAAGGTTCACATAGCGCATCAAATATCTTAAAAGTTAAAACAATACCGCGACATTTGGACCACAAAATGCTCCTCATAGCTAACCAAATCAGGCAGCTTCAACATCGGGATCATACCCACCAGGTTGCAAAATAATCGTACCCTTCTCTCGTCATGCCAAATTCATCTCCGCATCGTTTCATGTCTTTCCGAGTCTCTAGCCTAAATTTTTCAAACATTTCAAACATTCTCCTCCGCACACGTCCGGTATATCAGAAATTCTCTATGCGAGTCTACACGGGACCATCCACGAAAATGGGAGATATCCTGAAGGGAAAATACCCGGCAAAGGCGCACGCCAAGCGCGTGGCCGATCTCATCATCGAAAAGGGAGGAGATCCCAAGGGCGTGCTGTACCTGGAGGGAAAAAAAACCCAGATATACGAAGACAGTGACCAACCCGTGCTCTTCCGTCAACGTCGACACTTCTACTACCTTTCCGGCTGTGATGTTCCGGACTGTTACCTGACCTATAGCATGGGCGATGGCATCCTCAAACTATACATCCCACCGATCCATGCGGATGAGGTGATCTGGTCCGGGCTACCGTTGAGCGTAGAGGAGGCGACCGAAACCTATGATATTGACGGTTGCGGCTACACCGACGCGTTGAACACCGATCTTGCAGATGCGCAGAAGAGCTCAGGAAGAACGGTCTACGTGATCCCAGGACAGGTTTCCGACCATGTGGACCTCTCGGCCTTCTCGTCGAAGGACACGAAATCGGTAAAGGGAGCCATCGAGACGTCCCGAGTGCGAAAGGATGAATATGAGGTCGCCATGATCCGTCATGCCAACGCCATCAGCTCGGACGCTCATGCTGCCTTGATGAAAGCCGCACCATCCGCGAAAACGGAGCAGGAACTCGAGGCCGTCTTCCTGAAAGCATGCATCGAGCGCGGAGGTCGCTATCAAGCGTACGACAGCATTGTTGCTGCCGGAACTGCGGGCGCAACACTTCACTACAACAAGAACAATGCACCTCTTAAAGGAAAGATGAACCTTTTGATCGACGCGGGTGCGGAGTACCGAACGTATGCGTCGGATATCACACGGTCGTTCCCGATCAACGGCAGCTACTCCCCCGAGAGCCGGGCCATCTACGACATCGTGCTCGAGATGCAGAACCGGAGCTTCGATGCCATCAAGGCGGGAATGATCTGGGACGATGTCCATGCCATTGCCCATCGCGTTGCCATCAAGGGACTGCTGGACATCGGCATCCTCACCGGTGGGACCGTGGACGAGATCTTCGCAGCGAAGACGTCGGTTGCGTTCTTTCCCCATGGATTAGGCCACCACCTGGGGATGGACACGCATGACTGTGGCGGGAATCCCAACCCCAATGACCCCGACCCGATGTTCCGCTACCTGCGACTGCGCGGTCATGTGCCGGAAGATGCCGTCGTGACCGTCGAGCCGGGCATCTATTTCTGTCGCTTCATCATCGAACCCTATCTGAAAGATGAGAAGCACAAGAAGTACATCGATGCCAATGTCCTGGAGAAATACTGGGTCGTTGGGGGAATCCGGATCGAAGGTAGGGCCTCGCCCTGGTGTCAATGTTGGGAGAGATGGAAATGCTAATATACGAGCAGACAATGTCCTGGTCACCAAGGACGGCCACGTCAACCTCACGACGGCTCCGAAGACGGCTGACGCAGTAGAAGCCCTTATAAAGGGGGCCTAGGCTTTCGTGAGATATTGGCGTTTCATAAGTACCAGAAGCCTATTGTACTCAGAGGCTGTTGGCCGAGACAATTCAGCACTTGATGGCAGGTGCGGGAACTCCTGCTAAAATATGGCTATAAGACTTCGAGCAAATATCGCTCATTGCAATAATGATTGCGCTCTAACAATCCAAACCACGCCTGTGCGGCTACAGACCCCAACTCCACTATGCATCGAATCCAACGGTATGGGTAGGCCGGCCTCAAAAAGCGAACAACGTGACATTACAGATATCCAACATCAGTCACCTTTGGCACCTTTTCCATCCCCTTTGCCTTGAAACCGTCCCCGGACCCCTTCATTGTCCCGTAATCCAACGCCTGTCGTCCCACTCGGGCCATCTGCCGTCCCGTGCTCATCGTTGTCGCCAATCTCAAATGAGTCCATTAACTCGATCAGATCTCCACCACCCCCGTCTCTTAAGCCTTTTCCATCGAGACCGGCATCTGTGTTTTTGCCCGTTGCCGAGGACTCATTGAGGGCATTCGCGGCCCGTGCCGCCATCTTCCGTAACCATCGCTCCACGTGAACCGGGACATCCTCCAAGTTGGGCCCGCTGGATTGCAGCCCCCCTTGCGCATTGAGTGCCGCGAACTGGCGGTGCCACTCCGCGCCCTTGCCCAGCCCATCCGCGGCGTCCGATGACCATGTCTGAGGAGGGAAGAACGCCCCGTTTTCGGAGTACCCGCCCGCGTTCCCGCCAAAAGGGTCCTCCGGCGGATGGACATTCGGTAGTCGATGTCCAAAGAAGCGATTCAGAGGGTCGTCGGCGGGACCGGGCAGACATACGGTATGGTCAAGCGTGCCGACTCCCGGGGTAGTGAAGAAGCGAGGTTTCGGGCGGGTCGTTGATGTGCTTGTCGACGATAATCGAGACAAGGCGCGGGGTCTAGTGGAGCTTTGTAACGAGGGTCGGGGAGTCCCTGGAGGCGATGATGGGGACGCCACATGCGACCCTCGAGATAGTAGATCCGCAATACCTGAGGATCCTTTACCAGCGCCCGCCCGGCCGACGTCCATCGAGCGGCGTGGCGTCCCCGGCATGCTGGCGTCGGTATAGCTCTGCGATTTTCTTCGCGGCGGGGGGAAGAATCCCATTGATCTTCGTGGAAGGCGCACAATTTCAATGGTCTTCTTGCCATTGGGTAAGAGAACCCATGATTCGTGTTTCCATGGCGGTTCGGCACTCTCGGTGGGTACAGGCTCCGGAATGTTTCCGTTCTCCGACAGGTGCCACCCGTTCGTTTTGGGGGGGATTTCTTGGATGGATGGTGTGCTCCGTCTGGTCGAAGGCAACTCATCGCCTTCTAAGAGCAAGTCCTCTTCAGTCGTGTCGTGCGGCTCTACGACCCGCTGTCCCTTCACATTCGAGGACTCTACGGGGACTAAGATATGTTTGCGGGTCTGAATCGAGTCGTTGATCCACATCCGGTTCGCCCGTCGTAGCGTCGACAAATCGCAGCCATACTTGATGCTGAGGCCGGGTAACGTATCGCGAGGTTGAACCAGGTGCAAGTACACCAGCGCGGCTTGGCCTGCCTGCTCCTCGGTCCCGGGAGTGTCTGTGCTTTGATCGTCTGAGTTCCTCCGCTTGAACCGTCCCATGGTATCTGGTTGCGCGCTGCCGTATAATAGATCGCGTTTCTTCAGTGCCCGGGCCTTCGCATCCATGTCCTCCCGTATACCAGGCGAACTCTGCGATCGGCTGGAGGGACCCCATTTAAGCGGAGTGTCTCTGCTCCGGGAAATGTGAGGTTGTTCCGGCCGTTTCCTTCGCTGAGGTGGTGTGGGAGGGTTAGGCGAATCGCTGCCAAGCATAGTCGATGCCAGGCCTTGGATGGACCCCCATGAGGTGCTCCAAAGTGACGAGAGCGCCCCTGAAGAGACCTGGCGACGCCCGGGAGTGAAACCTTCGTCCACCTCCAACAGAGGCGAGGGCCGGAGGTTACGGTTTGCGGCGGTACGGGACGGATGTGTACTGGGAATGGGAGAGGCGGATCGGGAGTGGAAAGGCGAGTGTGGACTTCGTCCCGGTGATGGAACACGGCTGGAGGGACTGGTGACCAGTTCTTCATCCAAGCCGGAGATCAATCTTCGTGTCCTCGGCCGGAGGGAAGAGGCAGACTCCATTGCGCCTGCCTCCCATTGCGAGCTGGGTTTCGTAGCATGACTGTTAGAAGTCATGTTGGCTGCGGTGAGCCACGCGGCCACAAGCGAGAGTCGTCTCGAGGCATAGAGATGCTGCGGAAATCCAGGATTGGGGTCCGATTATGGGATGGAAGAATCAATCAGAAACAAAAGCAGAATCATTCGGACATTGGGGCCATATAGCAATTGTAGGTTGGGGTCTGGGGGATGAGAAGATGCGACGTGGGAGGCGGACGGAAGTGGTGAAGCCCAGACATTATCGCCGTTGCAACGTCATTGGCTGCGTGATCCCCGCCGAGGCTCCCACGTACTAATTCAACGAAGAGAACGAAGGGAATGAAGGGAATGAAGGGAGTAAATGGAATGGTTCGAAGCATTGAGTGGATTTCTTCAATTCTAGAACTACATTAAGCTACGTAATTGAAAATCCGGTCGACAATGCATTACTGTTCCTCATGTTTTCTGGGGAACTTTGAACCTGTCGTCGGGATATATCTGTCAGATGCGTCAATCCCTTTTCGCATAATATACAAACCTGGCGTCTGCTACATGGTACGGCCAGTTCAGAACCCCAGATCTGGACGTCTCCTACATCTACCGATACCATGCCCTAACTCCGCCCAACCGGTGCTATCAGAATCGACCAGATTCCCTTCTGCCCTCATCTCCGCCTCCCAGTCGTGAAAGAGCGGAAGGGGTGCTCATCCTCTTAAAGGGGCTCCTTTCACGGCCTGTGCGCGCATCGCCTCTCCCGGTATGCTCGTTCGCGTTCCTCAGATAATTGGCGGACGCGGCTTTCCGCAGTGGGCTGGCCGCATGGGTGTAGACTCCAAGACTCCCCCCTTCTCCTCCGCCATCGTGAGCTTTCCTCGGACTAGGATGCAGCGGCTGGAATGATTGCAAAATGGGTTGAGCTCGAGGATTCGGAGGCGGTCGAATCGGTGATGAGAAATCGGGTCCGGTGGAGTATGTGCTGGTCTGCGTGCTAGTTCCCGTAGGATGCATATAACCGTTCATTGGTGTTCTCAATACGGGTGTAGCCAACGGCCGTGGCGCGTTCTGTCGCTCGCTCCGACCTTTCAGAACATGATCTGGGTCATACTGCTGGGCATACGCGGGATTCGGATGGATGTGGAATCCCCGATTGATGATGGTAGTCGGTGTATAAGTGTCCACTTCTGAACGTGCTTGCCCCTTTTTCCGCTCCGGCTCGTCACCACTCCGGTCCGGTGTTTGAATTCCAACATCCCTGACCGGCCGGTTGAGGTTAGGCCGGACAAACTTAAGATCGTATTCATTCATCACCGCCTTGTGGATAAATGCACTATCTTTGGATTGTTCTGCAAAGAACACTCGAACGAGAGTGAGCTGAGTTGATAGCAACCCGGAAAGCAGCATGGTTGTGAAGACTGTGACGCTCGGTCGGGGGTCCAAGGGAGTAGTAGGGAGGAATAGATAATAGACGAGCACATGTCCTGGACTGAACAGACAGAAGAGACGCAGGCAAATCGGCGTTGGGTCCCATACCGCTACTTGCCACACCTCTTTTTCGGGGTCAGGGTGGGCTCGGCCCTGAGCTGTTGTAGGCCCGATAATGTTCGATAGGAATCGTAATGGTGAAGATACAGGACTGGAGTCCACGCGTACTCGCTGAGCGGACGGAGTTGCGGGGATCTCGTTGATAGGATTCTCGAACAGTCGATAGTGTCGACGGCGGTAGAAGGTGTAGAAGGCGTTGGCTGCTGAGAAGACGACTAGGACCAGAACTAAAAACTCGCACTGGACAGAAGCCGTCAGTAAGATCGTCCTTGGCTTCTCGTAGGTAGGCAAACTGAAAGGAATTGCCAGACCACATACCAACCAAGCACCAAGTCCACCCCCCGAATCGTATTCTCCAAAGACATCGTCACGACCTCCGTTAGAAGAATTTGCCTTCGCAACCATGAAGACAAGATTGAGAACAACGCCAATCGGTAGCGCCCATCGCTTCTGGTGTTCATCCCAGTCATTACTGTTCAGCTCTTCTAGTAACCATAGCAGGAAATCCCACGGATTAAGGTAAGCCTGGAGCCGCTCCATAAGCGGTGCGCGTCGAACAAGTCGCGGCATGATGGAGGTTGGAGAACGTGGGGATTTCAAGGGTTCGCTCCTGTTCCATAGTTTGGTAAATGTGGTTCATGGAGGAAGTCCATGTTCAGATATCAGGGTCAACATTCTCTGGCCGCATCGTTGTGAACGTGTTGATGGGAGCATCCAATGTTGTTTACGGGCAATTTGGCGGACGACAACCTGATAGCTTCATCTGCAGTTCACTAGGAAGCTCTCCAGCCAATCACGTGCTGAGGCCCATGATACAGGTATGAAAGCGCCACCCTTCTCTCTACTATTCAGTTGCTCACATTTACAGTTACATCAAGTTCCTTTCTCGACGATTTCAGACTTCTAATTGGAGAAGAATCCATTGTCGAAACAGTTCGGCCAGATTTAAGCTCCGAACCCTTCATCGATGGCGTCAAACGCCGAATATAAAGACCGGCAGTTCCTCGCTGTAATAGGGGACGAGGTAATCCCTCTCTCCTCTTTTCCGTTGATATTACTCTAGACTCACTTTCTTCAGGATTCTGTGACCGGCCTGCTTTTGGCAGGCGTTGGTGTACGTATAATTTGTTCGAGGAAAAGCATAGGACCGTACTAAAGAGGATCAAGCATGTCACCCAAGGAGCCGATGCGCAGAAGAACTTCCTCGTTGTCGATGCCAAAACGGAGAGTGCCGTGATCGAAGCCGCCTTCGACAGATTTACGCAGGAGAGGAAAGACATTGCGATCTTGTTGATCAATCAACATGTATGATATACGCATCCCATTGCCGAGATGTGCCCAGGTGCTGATCGGCGTTCTCAGATTGCCGATAAGATACGACACCGTGTGGACACATACACGGCGGCTTTCCCATCATTGTTGGAAATTCCGGCAAAGGACCATCCGTACGATCCTGAGAAGGACAGTGTCCTGAAGCGAGTGCGGCGTCTGTTTGGAGAGTAGATTTGGTGGATCTACTCCCGATTTCTATTATAAGCGTTGGCTTTGTCTACATGAGCTCAGAGAGGATGAACAACAGCCTCTAAAGGTCAGATGCCATTTCTTGTAGTACAGTGATACCGTGGTGTGCTCCCACGGGGTTTGAGCGGGGTCTGATTAACAGGATTTGGTATGGCTACGGACTACGCTAAGGCGTGCTATCATCCCCACGAATATTAGATGGAACTTGAACGTCATATGTAATGCGAACCTCAAATTATTCGCCCAGGGACAGAAGAACAATCGCTATTCGTGACAAATGTTGTGGAACAGTAGTTGAAAGGCCGCTCGCAAACCAATACAAGAAACATGAGCAGCCAGTGATGCTGCTGGCACAAGATCGATCCACAATGCACGTCCCAGTCTACAGTAATGCGTAATTGCGTATGCTATCGGTATGACGGAATCTTCCAAGGTTTCCCAGATATGGAAAGGAATACAGACAACAACATCTTATCAGCCACGGGTGAAATTGACTTTGGCCGTCAGGCATGTGATCTTCTTGCCGTCCTTACTCAAGACATCGGCAAGCACAGTATAATGGCCCTACGGACGATGTGAGTTAGCAGGGTGTCGGTGAGGGATTTGACGGAAGGCCATGATGTTCGGACATAGTTTCCGAGGTGGCGGGGAAGACTCACCGGAGGAATCTCTCGCGGAAGATTGACATCTTTGGTGAATGTAAGAGCTCCAGCTTTGAGGGGACATTGGAGGTCGACATTCTTGATCTGCTCGCAGAGATTGGCGTCTTGGTTTATGAGGGTGATGAGGCCGTATTTGACTCGAAGGTGGACTTTGGCACCATCTTCGACGTCCTGCTTCAAAGTCCCGCTCGCAGCGATGGTCAATGTCGCGCCCCTTGAGGAAAAGTAGTGTTAGCCAGAAGGTAGGTATTCGTTGGTCCCTTTGTGAATGGGCGGTGGCAGGGTGATCTGAAGGAACAACGTACGGTTGGGGAGGATTGGGGAACAAATCCACCTGGTCTATCTTCAGGATATCCCGCGACGGATCATCGCAGAAGCACAGCGGATTGTCGCCTGGAACCTCGATATCCTCATTCAAATGAACCTGGCTTGAGCTTCCTCCAAGTCCCAAGCCTAGGAATGGCTGGTTGGCGGCAACGGCACTGGCAAGAACCAGGGAGACAAGAGGTGTTGTGAACCTCATTGTTCCTGAGGAGACGAGAGTAAGGAAGGATTCAAGATGACAATGGGATGTAGATAGTAAGTCCTGTAGGGATAACTGAAAGTACGTGTACAGTGTAGACTATGATATGAGACAATCAGATATCACATCAAGAGTAGTTGACGGTTGAATAGAGAGAGCGGAGTATAGTTGGGGGAGGCAATGTCGCGATGATGCCCGGCCGATGCAGGGATCATGACACTGGTTCTTCATTGGTTAATCAACGGTCACAGCCATTGGTTACCGTACACTTTGTGTTACTAAACCATGTACGGAAATTTTTGATACCGACTGCTATTAGCCATTAGGTAATCTGCCCCGCACGTGCTGAGCTGCCTGGGTTTATGAATGCCTTCATGCCTGTGGTACTCGAATGCCTGTCCAGCAGCGAATCTGACTTCGAAATTCTAACGTCCACTGTCTCCCACGGCCGTCCAGGAAAGGGGAGGACCTGAAATTTGTTTCATTTACAACTTCGTATTGGGACGTACGCAACTAGTGAGCTATTTTATTTCTACAGGAATTCCCTATTTCAACCGTAACTGTATAGAGGCTAATCGTCAAGCGTGGATATCTCTGTCTTGAAATGGGGCTCGGCCGAGATAACCCATTGAACCCCTTCTGGGCGCAATTATGCAGCAAGCCAGTCATTGGAGGAATCAATCAGGAGTAAATATCTTCTGAGGTTCTATTCAACAAGCTGATCTTGATCCCAAAAGCTGTTGTATCCTTTGATGGCTCATTGCTGTAAGCGTCGGCATTCAGTTGTTCTTGTTTCCTGACAGGGGTGTCCAAACATTGTAGATGTTTGGTGTCGTGATACAGCACTTCAAAACGATTTCTTTTTTGTGATTTCACTAGAAAGAGTCAATTTGAACAAGCTAACAGTGTCCCTGATTTCTTATTCGTTTTCATTGTAATATTGGCGAATTTCAGTACTATGGGTCACTATCTGTCATCATCAATCAAAGTCGAAATCATGAACATCTAGATCCGTAGTTCCGTTCTCAGCATGTTTTTTAAGAATCACCCTGCAGGTCATTTCACAATGAATTCAGAGCATTTATGGGGCCGATCCCATGATATGTCAGAGGCTACAGCCTGATACTGGAATGTCTGTCGCGGCTGTAGAGTTCCATCATCGGTCTAACTACTGCTGCCTACATCGTTACTGACCCCCAAGTGGATGTACATTCCAACCCTTGCTTCACTTCTAACCTCATACTATATAGTACGATGACCAGCAAGTGCTGCTGGGACTTCACTGACTTGTGAACTGTGCTGAACGTCGGATTCGGATTCGATACTGAATAGCATCCGAGGTCTGGCCGTATCAAGTCACGTGGTACAGATCCCAGCAACCAACCAATCAGCGCCGACATTCTTTGTATTATGGGACCAACCTTTCCCGATTCTCTCATTCAAACCACAACAACCCTCCCGTCACTTGCCTCTTCAACCTTCCACATCCAACCACCCGACTTCCCGCCGCTTGTCATTTCTGAATCGCAACAACTCACATCATCGACCACCACCACCCATCAGAACATCGTCTGTCCCTGCGACCGGACTCCGCCGATCCATCATCGATAAGCTTATTCTTTGAAAAGAATTCATTCTCCGTTTCCGGAAAATCGTCCATCATGCCGGGTGGAAAAGGTACGCGCATCTCACAACTGGGTGTATTACTACATGCTCCAGCAATCAGCTTCAGCTCCTTCATTTAGTTTGCGCTCTCTCTGACGCTCGTTTCTGCATAATATAGGCAAAACTGGTGGCAAGACGGGCGGAAAGGCCGACTCGAACTCCAAGACACCCAAATCTCACTCCGCAAAAGCTGGTCTTCAGGTATGTACCATGATTTCTATTTTATATGCGACTGCCATGGAGGCATCTTTTACACGTGGCGATTTCATCGATGACTTCGAGCGCCGTCAAAAGTGGACGCGTCGAACGCGTCAAAAGATGGTGCAACCAAAATATCGCTGTCGCGGGGCACTTGAAGTCCACGTTCGCATCATCAATACGCGTCCAGACTATATGACTAACATCTCGCTTTCCCTCCAGTTCCCATGCGGTCGTATCAAGCGTCACCTGCGCAACATCACGCGTCAGAAGACCCGCATCGGCGCCAAGGCGGCCATCTACCTCACCGCGGTCCTCGAGTACCTCACGGCCGAAGTGCTTGAGCTGGCAGGCAACGCGGCCAAGGATCTCAAGGTCAAGCGCATCACGCCGCGCCACCTGCAGCTCGCCATCCGCGGCGACGAGGAGCTCGACACCCTCATCCGCGCCACCATTGCATTCGGTGGTGTTCTTCCGCACATCAACCGCGCCCTGCTGCTCAAGGTCGAGCAGAGGAAGAAGACCAAGGCGGTGGACGCGTAAATCGTATTACTGGATGGTCACCGAGAGACTCATCACAGCGCGAGTCGGAAATGGACGCGTTTTCGTGTGGTGAGGGATAAGCGACCAGCTCGGGATGGGGATACGCGTTGTATGATTTTCTCATGGGCGCTGCCGGCGCGAGGAGTACATGGGGGGCCTGGGTGTGGAAAACTCACGGGACGCGCTGCGAGTGCGAGTTAGTGGATCTTTACCCCGTTGTTGCTTTGCTGTTTGTTTGTTTATTCTTTACGTGCTTTCGTTCCTCTCCTGCCCGGTCGTCTACCGGCTGGGATGCGTGGGACATGTAGTGTCTATGAAATCCGGTTCATCACACCCATTGAATTTGGTTCACATTAGTGGCGGATGCAAGCTTGTGACGACGATGACCGAGACCCTATACTGGCATGCGGGACGCTGTCATAGATGTCACCACCCTCAAGGTCAATAATGTGGATTGATAAAACTTATTCATTAAACGATCTGGATATAATGAATTCCCACTGCCTACTTCGCCCTGAGGACGACGCCTCAGGATTCAGTAGGGAGGAAGAATCGGTATGAGTAACGTACAACTGCCAGCGACGGGCCGCAAGAAACAGAAAGGATTGGATGAGCGGCGCACATGCGAATGTATCGTACGGCGAGGAAGATCCGCGGGACCGATGTTTAAAACTCAAATACAAAATCACAATGCGCCGCTCCGATGAAGAAAAAGCGAACACACCATCGGCTTACCATGCCCTGAACAAAAAGGCAGCACCATGGATACATGCAATGCGTGATAACTGAAGCGAAATAAATCCCATGGCCGTTCAGATCCGACCCCACATCCAGAGTCAGGCGGGTGTACATGGTAAGAATCAGAATCAGATTCCATGGCTGATGGTTCAGATAACACGGTGCAAAATGGAGAAAAAAAGTTTTGAGTGTAAACAACCAGCAAGCTCTGGGAGACCCGAACCCGCATGGCAAAGCAGGAAGCAGTAGCAAACAAACAAAGTGCGTATTGAATTCATGTCCGGCTCCGAACCGCCCGTCCTCGTCTTTCCACCTATCGATTTCAAGAGATTAAAGGAGGCGCGAGCCTATTCTTTGTTATCTTTCCCATGTCTTCTACCGTTGCACATGTCCCCGAATTTTGGAAAGGGGGGTGTCAATCGCCCAATGCTGTCGTCATGGGGAATTGGTTTTTTCGGTCGTAGCATCGTCGTTCGTATTCTTCGTGAGAGGGAGGATCCACCTCCACAGCTTCGTGTCAGGAACCATTGAGGATGGCGGCAAAGGTCCGTTCCATGCGAACCGTCGACGCGGTTCGGATGAAACGGACGGTTTGCAACCATTTGTTGTCGTACTTCCTTGATTCATTCGTCATTGCGTCCCCAACGCCTGTGCCGTCGTTCGTTATCAAGAGAGTTCTAATCACGGGTCCATCATCCACACGAGGGACGATGGGCGTGGGAAGGGGTATCAATAGATATCGAGTCATCGCTTTGAAGGTCGAAATCACGTCCTCAGATCAGAAAGCGGCCGTCGAGTCCCCTTACTCCACGGCAATCTCCTTTCCGCTCTGGTTCGAGAGCTCATCGCTGCCGCGTCCGACATGACCGTTCTGTCGCGGACGGTTGCCGTAGCCTGAGCCACGTTCCGGGACCGGTCCACGTGGTTGTCGGGCCGGGATCATCGCCCCACGGTCCCGGGGGCCCTCGCTGGCGTCAAAGTTCGTGCTGAACGCTCGGTGTCCGCCGATCGGTCCCGGGTTGGCTCCATCGTTGTTCCACCCCAGAATGCCTCGGCGAGGGCTTCCACTGGGAGCCAGGGTCGACGAGGTCAGCGTCATGCTTCCCATGCCGTTGACCAGGTCGTCGCGACCCCCGGCCGTAGGCGTCATGGAGGTCTGGCTGTTGACCGCCGATGTGAATGGATCATTGGAAAATCGCGGGAGGTTGGTGTTCAGATTGATCGGGAAGCTCGCTGTGGACGGAACGGGGGATGGGGTGTAGGATCGCAAGTCCGCATACGACTTGGCCGGTCGCAGGTTGGGACCGGGTCCGAGGCCGGCAGGAGAGTCGGGATATCCACCGAGGAGTCCCGATGACTGGCGGCCGATGGTGTTGTAGAATCCTTCCCCGGCGCGCACATCGGTGAAGTCGGTCGTTGCCGCTCGGTTCAGCGTGCGGCGCGGGTCGACGGAATGACGTCCTGGAGGGCTCATGTTGCCTCGATTCATGTTTTCCAATGCAACCCGAGTGACGACCACCCGGCGGCTGTCCCCTTCACCCTGGGAGTTATGCGAAAGCCCCATGTGGTGGGCAAGGGTGTGAACCACACGTCGTTCGGTCGGAGCTAGTTGAGGGGAGAATGAGATTGTGTCTCGGCTGAGGTCCTCTTTGAACAGCAAAATTTGTGAGTAGTATCGAAGCACGGTAGGGTCATTCATATCCACGTCTGGTAACGCATGGTCAGTATGTTTACTGATAATGGATGCCGCGTCTGATATACCATGCACGAGATTTCGTTGGTTCACAGGTGATGGAGATGTGGTCGGCAGGTGTCCTCCTCCGAGAGAGGACAAGGAGGATTGGTTATGGAGTTGCCCAGCGGGCAAGGGGCGATGCTGTTCTTCCAGCTGGCCTCTCCGTTCTCGCTTCTCGCGCTCGATCCGTTCGCGTTCCGCAATGGGAAGCATTTTCTTATACTCGACCCGCAACTTTCGCCCCTGGAGTTCATAATGATTCAGGTGCTGAATCACCGCCGCCGTCTCGTGGGGGTTCGTGAAGTTGGCAAACGCCAGTCCACGGAACACTCCGTTGTCGAAGTGGTAGTTGAACGCATACGGAAGCGGCAAGCCAAGGTCGGTCATCAGCTGCACGAGCTGTTCCTTTTTCACGGCAAACGGAATGTTCTTGATGACGATGGCGGTGGGAATGAGTTCATCGTCATTGGAACCGAGATTCATGTCGCTATTCGGGCGTTGAGCCATCGAGAGCGGTGGATTTCCAACACCGCCAAAATTGGGAATGGGTGCTCCGATGCCCGATCCTTCCATCCATGTCTGCAGCGTTATATCAGTGAAATGTTCATGCCGAATCTCCTCGATCCTCAAGGTGCAAACATACTGTTGGAAGTCCGGCTCGGCCGCCTCGATGCATGGGGGGGTTTCTTCGCGAGTTGATCGCAGGCATGGAACCGGACGAAGGAAAGACTCCGTTCCAGGTCTGGTTGTCCACCAGGTCGTAATAACCGGGCTGCATCGTGGGATTCATCCGCTCATTGAACCGGTGCGCAAAGGGTTGCGCATTCATGTCTTCGGGGATATACGTGGCCGCGGCTTGGCCGTACGCATCAAACTGACGAGATGGTTGCCGATGAAGAGTCTGATTCGGATGGCGGAGCGAACCAGGGGAACGCGAGGCCGGGTTGTCAAAATAATCGTTGGGATTATTCATGGTGACGCGATGGGGAAGGGAGGTCGAGTGCAGGACGATGGAGGGTAAGAATGGGGGATTCTTGACCTGTCGTCCTTCTTCACTTCAACGAGGGAAAGAGCTTGGATCCCAATGGACAAAAGCCGTTCAAAACGAGCAGTCGGGCTGCAGCATGAGCGGACTCGCTTCCGACCGAAGTGGTGGGTGCAGTGGAGGGTTAGGGAGGGTAGAGAGCAGAGAAAGAAAAATGCCGGGTAGAAAAGCGGCAGCAAGAACAAAGGAGGAGGAAAATGAGGGAGTGGACCACCAACAGGCGACCTGTGCCGTGCTCCCTGCAGCGGTGCGGCGAGGAACGACACACCTGGGGCTAATCAGGAGTGCAGTTAGGTAGAACCACGGAACTGCAGGATCGGATGGAGGGAAGTGGAGTGAGTGGTGCAGGTGTCGAGACTCTCGAGGGAGGGATAAGGGGGAGGAGGAGGGAGGAGGAGGAGGAAATAATGAGGTTGTGAAGAGAGAAAGAAGGGGGAAAAAGCCAGTGGAGAAAAGATGAGCAGGTGATGGCTGAGAGGGAGAGGTGTGTGTGTGGCTCTTCTCACTTCTGTGTGCGTGTGTGGGCTGCTTGGTGTGGTTCGGGGTGGTTGGCCTTGTCGCCTGAGGCCGAGTTACTGTTAGTTGGAGTTAGTTGGAGTTAGTTGGAGGCGGTTGGAGAGTGGATTGATCAATCAATTAATGGGCAACATGAATGGGCAACATGAATGGGTAACATGAACAGCAGCAACTCCATCTCGACTCTCGAATAAAAGTGACAATAGAGTATTAGAGTCCAATAGGAATAGGGATGCAGTATTGCTTAATACTGTCGTCCACTCAATCCACGCGTTGCATGCTGATGGTACCCGACTCAACGGGTTGGGGGGATTTTCCATTCATGGATTCGAGACGCAGCGTGGGTGGAGAACGAGGGTCTGGTAGGCGGAACGAAAGAGAAGGAGTGATTAATACCGCTATTAATTACGATATAATTATGGCAATGTACCTGATCCCTATTAATGATAAAATTCCATCAAATCTGATACCACGATGTACTCTCCCCCTATGTACCATCGTGGATTCGTTAAGCATTCTCGCATTTCCCTTATTCCTACGATGGGCCGCGATTCAGGAAATGCTTGCTAGATTGCTGCCTCTCACCGTCTTCCACCGACCCACCGCCCGTCCCGACGGCTTTCGGTGCATTCCATGGCCTCGGAATCATCTTCGAGGCGATTCATTGGCACTGTGGCCCTCATGCAGTCGGTTCCGCGGGTGGAATAGCCTCAGGTGCTGTAGGAGGGAGGACGAATCAACCGGCGCCGACCCACCGCAGCCGGTACTCCGCCATGGACGATTCAGATCCAGGCCGCGGATTATCGTATTACGGTATTAGCTTAGGAGCATGCACCGAATAAAGTCAGAGCATACCGTCAGAACTCCTGCGGCCGACCTGTCGACCGCCCATTCCGTCGTCATGATAGGCCACCCGTTCATCGTCTGGTTTCAAGGCGTGGCCGCGAACCTCCTCGAATGTTGAACCCAAATGTAACCTCACCCTGTCAAGCAGCATCCGGGAAGGAGGTCGGAGTGCATGGTGTATCAGTTCATGGCAATATCCCCATGGCAATATGTCCAAATGCGTCGGATAGCGCGAATCCATAATGTCATTTATTAAGTCGGCTTGCCTCGCTGACTCGCCCGTGGTTGGCTCTGATCCCCTCCCATCGTGCCAATAGCAATGCCGTCCAAGGGAGCCCGGTAGGTATCATGTACTCCTTATGCTCATTGCCCGTCCGTTGCATTGGAAGATGCGGGCCGATACGCGGCCGCCGGTGTTAGCGCGGCACATTATTGACGAAGATCTAATAAGAAGCCCTGGATGATTTGCTTCCGCTTCTACATCATCGCGGCGAAAGTATTGCCAATCAGCAACCAAACCCCCGAGAAATTGGGCCGTTCCGCCGCGACTCGGGTTTCTCCTGAACATTGCATATCCGCGATATCCGTCATCTCCATACCCGACGGCCTCCACCCTGAACTCAGGATGCGCATAAGGCAAAGACGTGGAATGAAAAGGTGAGTTGGATGCGAGATACCGCGATGAGATAGGCGGTTTCGTGTTGGGAAAGGATCTATCAGGATACAATCATCTCATCCACCAAACTTCAATCTTCATACCATATACGACACTTTTTTCTCCTACGCGCTTGCTGCAGATGAACGGACAGGGCTAGGTTCACCATCGAGAAATAAATGTACCCCTCCGTCAAAATGTTGATGCCCAACATGCAAACCACGGCGCGATGCAGTAGCGAAGATGCAGGCGGAGTGCGTTCAACACATTGCCTGCTCGCCCCTGTTCGCATATCACGAATCCGCGCTTCGTGACCTGCAGCGCATCACATGCTGGAAGGGAGGGTGCGACCGTGTCTCAGTTGTCGGCCATTTTACATGTTCAACTACCAAGAAACCCATCTGGAATTTTCTGCTGTGCCTCCTATCACCAAGCGGCAAGATAGCCAGTCGGTGGGGGATACTGTGTGGTGCTGCGTAGTGAAAGGAACGTGTCTATATCAGAACGGCTACTGCGGTATACGTCCAAAACTCCCAATCAAGAGTGAGAGGCACAGCAGCGCACCCTGACCGAACCCCGGGCTTGACTGGACGCCGCCGTTCCAGTTGTCCGACTTCTCGCATCAAATGCCAATAACGTGATTTGTTGACGAGCCCATTCCCAAGCTGCCGGAGCCGTCGCTTGCAGCGGCCTGCGGGAGCCGGGAGGACGTTGTGCACCAATGTCTGCATTATGGGCCCCTGTTTTTGGCGATGCCAGGGGAGCGAGATGCCTCGCCAAAGCTCCGATGTGATACCTCACACAGAGAAGGGCATTCAATCGCTTCAAGGTAAGGAAATTTCCCTCGTACACTCAGAATAAACAAGGCCAAGCGTAGTCCAGGACCTCGACGGTGAGTCCTTTCACACAAAGTCCACCAACCGGCTCCACTCCGAATACCCCACCCTCCTGAATTCCACCCCTTCCCCAAAGTACCCGGCGTCACTCCACGCTTTCATGGTCGCTGCATCGTAAGGCCCATGCCTCGCTCCGTCCTCTCGTCCGTCTGACCACCGATACTCCCACTGCGCAGCTTGATCGGGGCCGTTCGGCGCGGATGAAGTGGTCGGCTCGACCCACGGCTCTCCCGTCTCCCTCTGATACTGCCGGATCAATAGTTCGCGTTCTGCATCGTAGATCTCTAGCTGCCCTCGAGTGAGGAGCTGGTCGGCGGCGGCGGTGATGGCTTCGACGGCTTGCTTTCGCTGTGTCTCCGCCGGATCCTCTTCTTCAGCCCCTTCGTCAACGTCCATAGCATTGCCATTCCTCTGCTTCTTCTGCCATTTCGGCTTCTGCTTCCCCTTGCCCTTCCCCAACCGCTGCAGCGCTTCCAAGATGGTCTCCACTGGTTGTAGGTAACGGATCAGTCGCGCCAGGATGTCGCTCGTAGGGACCGCATCGTCTTCCCTATCCCGCCGCCGTCGATCTTCGTCGCGCTTCTCCTGTGCCTCCCGTGCCCGTTTCATGTCCCGTTTCGAGAGTCCCTCCAGCCAGGAGTCGTGAACCGCGTTTGGGTCCACGGCGTTGCGAATGAAGGCGCCGTTCGCGTCGAATTTCCCCTCTTCCGCCTCCTCCTTCATGTTGAATGCCTCCAGGCGTGGCGCGTGCTTCTTCTTCGACCCGGCTCCGAGCTCCTCATCCACCTCGCTCCCGACGCGGTCCCGCTCCTCATCGCTCCCACTCTCACTGCTGCTCTCAACGTCCTTGACCCGCTCCTTTCCTTTTCCACTAAGGAGAAAATCCGCAGAGACATGCCCGCCCGACTTGCTGTCCGCGACCTGGCCCTGGATGGCCTGCGGGTCCAGAAATCGCACAGTCTTATCCCTCTTCTTCGCGGCACGACTGAAGTCGTCTTCCCCCTCCTCTTCCTCCTCCTCCTCCTTCTCCGACTCTGCGAACAGATCCTCCTCGACCTCGGCGTTTTTTTTTGCGTCCTTCTCCCGCTTCGCCTTCGCGTCGGCGCGCGCGTCGAAATTGTCGTTCGAGCTATCCGACTCGTAGCCGTCGATGTTCACGGCGTTCCGCTTGGGCTGCCCGCCCCGGCCGATTTCGTCGAGTTCGAGGATGGCGTCTTCGTCGTCGGCGTGCGCAGCGAGAACGGATGGGTTGCGCGCGTCGAAGCGCGGCTTCTTCGCGGTGGGCTGGGAGGATTTGAACTCGTCATAGGCGCGGTGGAATTCGCCGCCGGCACGCTTTGGTCGGGGCATGATGCTGACAGAAGACGATAGCTACCTGTGATTCAATGTGGTAGATACGTTGTTGAGTGGCTCTCCAGGATAGACAATAAAGAAATGTGTTGTTGGAATAATGACTAGTCCGGCTTGAACAAAGACAGATTAGATGATGGTACAGAGTATAGGGCTTAGATAGCGACTAAGTAGATAGTCGGATTCGTCAAATTCGGTGCTGGTAGGGAATGTCTCCAATCATGATTGAAGCGTGAATAATGACTGAAGACTGGTTCTGGTTGAGAATCTGGAGCTCTGGACGTCCTCCCCCGAAGATGGTGGCGCTATGATCTGCACGTCATTCGCTCAGGTGCCTGGAACTTCTGTCACCTCTGAGAGCTCCTGTCCATCTACAGACTACAACACAACCATAGTGTTTTGGAATTATTTAACACGGAGCATTTATCATCCACTCAAGAAGTTTGCTCTTTAAGCCGGACTACAGCTTCATCCGTCATATTCGACCTTACTTATTAGAACCTCAAACTGATAGCCTATACCTTGAGCCCGTTCGAGTCCGAATCCACCAAGAATTAGCCATGGTATGGATCAAGGAAGTAACACTACGGTATTCTGACTGACGGTTGAGTCTCTAGTCATACTCCGGCTTCTACGACGAAGGCAGCCCGATGGGCATGTATCAAAACGCCATGCTCGGCCGGCGCGGAGGAGCGCCGCGGCGTTTCGACGAATACTTCCGATGCTATCCAGTGGTCATGCTGCCCGGGCCCGACCGAGAAGACGCCAATCATGGCGGCAAAGTGTTTCTTCCTCCAAGTGCCCTGGACAAGCTCACCCGGCTCCATATCACCTATCCGATGCTCTTTGAACTGGTGAACGGCGCCAGAGATCGACAGACCCACGCAGGTGTGCTGGAATTCATTGCCGAAGAGGGGAAGGTGTACTTGCCACACTGGGTGAGAAGACTATGATAGATGGGCCACGGCATTGTGAAAGCTAACATGGAGCAGTTGATGGAAACCTTGCTGCTAGAACCCGGCGACCTTATCCAAATCAAATCGACCGATCTCCCTCTAGGCTCCTTCATCAAGCTCCAACCGCAATCCACCGACTTCCTCGAGATTTCCGACCCCAAGGCCGTCTTAGAGAACGCGTTCCGTAACTTCTCTTGCCTGACCACCAACGACGTCTTCACCTTCTCCTACAACGACAACATCTACAGTGTCGCCGTCCTGGAAACGAAACCAGAGAACCCTAAGAAGGCGATATCGGTGTTGGAGACGGATCTAAGCGTCGACTTTGCAGCCCCCGTCGGATATGAAGAGAAGATTGCCGCCGAGAAAGCGGCACGTGACGCCGCCAAAGCCAAGGCCAGGCCAGGCATGGCAACCGGTAGCAGCAGCGGCACCTCTACCCCACGAAGCGGTTTTGGAGGCGCACCTCTGGCGAATGAATCCGGAGTGGTTCACCCACACGGGACCATGGCCCAAGCGATCAACTACCCGTCCATCGCTCCGAATCGCACCGGACAAGCACCGGGAACGTCCACGAGCTCACATTTCCAATCTGAGGGCCGCCGTATCACCACGAGGAAACCCGGCGCTGCAGAATCATCTGCAGCATCTTCGAGCACTGCCCTGCCGATCGCACCGCCCGCCTCGTCTGCCGCCGCTAGCCGGACGCATGAAAATGGACCGCTGCCACTGCGGTTGCCGGAGGGCAAGCTCTTTTTCGGGTACGGCATCGTGCCGGTGAAACAAAGTGCCGACGGAGCCGAGGGGGCCGGGGACGATGACAAGAAAGGGCGGTTCCAAGGCGCAGGGATGAACCTGAGGAAGAAGAAGGGGGGGAAGTGAACGATGGTTCCAGGAACAGCGATCAGGATCGCCTTCGGGGCAAAGATGCAGGGAAATGATGGGATGAAAAGGGCGATTTTTTGGAGCTAAGACCATGATGATGAACTATAATGGCTGGAATGATCATATGGCAGGTGACTCTGGCGCAAGGGGGTTCTCCAACATCCACGTCATGCATCACCAGCAAGGTCGGAATTGAGGCTGGAGTGGCTGAGGTTTCCAGAATGCAATAGTCGAATGAATTATGACTGAGTAGTAAGGTCAGCATGGCATGACTCTGCACAAACGGTTCAAAGAAGCTGAAACTTGGGTGGGGATGATAATGTCGCGGAAGAACTCGTCTCGTTGCAGTAAGATCATGAACCGTACCTCCAGGCCCCAGCCACTAAACTAGCTAGATTGAATCTAACCTTGAGCACCAACCAGGGCTCCAGGTGATATAATCTACAACTTCGGCTACTGTAAACGTGAGTATCTGATGATTCTATTAGACTAATACTTTGTGAAATGGATTATTTTAGGTCCGCGAATATTGAATCGACGTGGACCCTGGACTTCTGACGATTGGGCAAGACTGTCTGCTGCTATCAGTTCACCTGGTTGGGCCTGAGAGGCATCGCCCAACCCGTTCGAGCCGATATGGAATCTATGGAAGTCCTGCGCATCCATGAGGGTTGGCTACTATCTATAATTCGTCTCGGATTGGCCCGGTCCTGGGATCAGGTACTTATTCATCCAACGGCCAACCCACTTCACCGACCGCCATGGATGATCGAACCAGGGGAACGAGATACCAAAACGGTATGGGGAGACTAGACGAACATAGTAATTGATACTCTATTGGATAAGGCTAAACTGGAAGTAGATATTAATAGGGGAGAACATGAAAATAGACCGATTGAGTCACGGGGGATGGGCGAACGGCGAGCCCGACAATGGGGAACTGGGGAACGATCGGTGGAAGCTCCGATACGAATTGCGTCAGTCCCTGCCAGGATACCTTGCTCCTTGCTGTTTGCGAGAACGCGAGTGGACTACCCTTGGCCGCATCCCGGTTTATGAAATCGCGGTTCTCCACTCGTTCTGGCCGTATATTGGATGTGACCGTCTTCCGCGTCCTTCCCGTGAGAGGGGTGGAGACGACCGATTACAGAAGAGAGGCAGAAACAGGCCGCAGGCGTCAAGGTTGCATCGAACGACCCTCAGCCTCATTCTGTCTCCGTCACTGGCCGTGAAGCTGTTGAAGTATCGAAGTCAAAGTGTCGACGTGCTTACTATGAGGTGGAGTAGCCCGTATTGTGGGAAGAACATCACGAAACCAATTACGTGTTCGTACCTATACAGGCTATCATATACTTGGTATGGAAATAGGTCTAGACCGGATCGTTAGCCGAGAGATTACAGTGAAGAAGGGCGACCGCGAGACGGAGACTGCGAGACTATTCCTGTTATGAAACTGCACGTGAAGGCTGTGTACTGTACCACGTGTAGACGGATGTTGTGGCATGAACTATAACTTACCGCCTACAGGTAGTAGATAGTAGCAATTTGAAGGACTCGGTCAGTAATGAAGCATCCGTGGCGGTCAGTGAGATGTGGCTGAGGCCCCATACTAACCCAATACGAACAGGTGGGAGGGTTGGAGTGGGCCGGAGTGGGTGGCTGGCCTATAGGGCGTCCAACCAAAACTCGAGACTCCAACAACATACTCCAGCATCCCCTTGCTAGCGCCAGTTGGTTGCCCCCCCCCTGGTCGTTCGGTCACAGTTCCTCCCCGCCAGTTGACCGTTGACTGCGCGTCCCGCCAACGACACCCAACTCTCCTTACGGTCATGACTTCACCTTCTCTTTCTCATCCTCCGTTCAACGTTTTCCTCATCCGAAAATACCGTCGTTTTAAGCCATCATTCCACTACCGACTCTTCTGTCATTCATCCGTCCATGCTCGTGCGTCAACTTGATGCACGAATCCCTGGTCAGCATCCGGACGACCCTTCGTTCATTCGACCACTCCAGACCGAGACCGGTCACTGAAGAGCAAGCCTGAACTCGACATGGCCAGACTATCCCTCCTCGTCATACTCCATCGCCGGTCAATATGTGCGGTGACTCAAAGCGACGATAGCTCGATCTGTTAATTCCGCAGCTTTTCCAGTTCGTCATCTTTTCAGCAGGACACGATGCACACGACTATCGAGACGATGGTGTGGTATGACGGTGGTTCAATCCTGTGCTTCCATCAGGTGCGCTCAGCACCAGTACGGTCCAATATCCCGGAGTATGAACTTCTCCCTATACCGTAATCGGAAATATCTCTCGCATGAGCCGAAGCCATTCCTTCTAACTTGATCGTTCAATCCGTATGGGTGGGCTGCCACATCGATTCTTCTATCTCCACCCACCAATCTGACGCCTCTCTTCCTTGCTTTGCTGCCTCGTACTGCGCCTCCTGTGGGGGCCTGCTTTCTCTGGCCTTCTCCCATTTCTGTCTTGGACCTTTCTTCCTCTTCTTAGCCATGTATTTGGAACTGCAGGAACCGCCATGTGGGGTTTTACATCAGTCATCCTTGCCTGCCGAAAAGATGACAGCCTGGACGGACCACCTCTTCATGGCTTTCTCGCCTATCATTTAGCTATCCTCTTCGCTGTCGCCGAAGTCTTGCACACAAGAATTGATGTCCTGGCATATAAGAGGCGCGGGCGGTAGACTAATGCAAACATGGCCGGTGGTCAATTCGTTTCATACCTCACTGTCTGTTTTCACATTAATATCCTCATCCATATAACCTCTTCCGAGTCTCTCATTAGGCATCTTCCCAACAGATATAGCGCCGTGCTTTTGACTCATATCCTCTCTGAAGCTTGCTGGACTCGTTTTTCGGAATTCTTAACACACCCCTTCCTGTCGTCTGGACTTATATCTCCGATCCACGTCAATTCGATCCCCTTGGCCTTTAGTGGCAGCCACTACCCTCAATCATCATGTGCATCCGAGTCGTTGAGCGCTTCGCAGTCTGCGGCTGCGTCTATCATGTCCACGGCGTCGATGCCTGCGCTGCGTACGGGCAACATGCCGTCGCCGACCATACCGTTGTCGTCGGCCACGCATGTCCTAGACACACAAAATGAGGAACCCCCTAAGGCCGACGTTGACCGTCGGCCACGAAACTTCTCCTAACGGCCGCGCCTGGAACTTCCGAGGGATGAAATCGTCGCCTTGCGTGGGACTTGTTCGCGACCCGCACCCGAAACCACTCCGCGGGAACGGAGCGGACTCGACGCCTCCGCTCACTCATATGCTTCTTGCTTGGACGAATAACGAAGGGATGAGGTCTATGCCGCTGACGCCAAGATGTTAAGTCATGATCGGCTACGGCCAGAAGTGAAGTCAACCGAATAGAATTGAGGTCGTGGAGTTGGAAATTGGACCCACGGGTTGGGGCATTTGGAAAGAATGCAATCATGAGCGATTTGGGTGGGAACAAACGAAGTCCCGACAAGTTGGAATACAGGATATATATCCCAGCTCTTGTATTTTATATGAATTGAACATGTTTCATGGTCTCCATTCTGGTGTCACTCCAAACACATGGTCTACTCCAAATGGCGATGTTTCGGAACCTTTCAAGTAAATCAAGAAACCCGATTGAAAAGACTGCCCGTCCAAGGGCATCCAGCTATATAGGCATCCATTTTCCGGGCCGAAAGGCTCATTCTGCGTTTGCCCTCCTTCGCCGCAACTGTGCCGCCACCCACCGCCGATAAGACAGGATCCAGTCCACGCCCGTTCCGTTGGGCCCTATCGAGTCACTAGGAGACCGGTCAACCGCATTGCACTCTACCATTGCCTCATATGGGTTAGGAACATGGCACAGCACATCGGTCCTCTCGAGTCATGGAGTAGAATACGAGTCCAAAGCGCAAGGTTAGGAAAGCAGAATAAATGGTGCCGCGAAGCGGTTCATTCAACGAACTGAAATTCAGTCCACCTATCTATTCCGATCCATGCATGTAGAAAACTCCGTCTCCGGCGTGAAGGAGTCCCGTCGCCTGCTCGCGGACGGAATCGCTGCACGACAGGAAGGCCTTGATAACCAGCCTCATGGACGCATGAAGCCGAACTCCGCGCTGTAAAATCAGAACAAGGAACCGTTCCTCGACGCGCCGTCCCGTACGCCATAATGGAAACCCCGCCATATCGCCGTGACTAAGGATGAAAGGAAATATGCTTCTCTAGCCGTCTGACAAGACAGTAGCTGGAATTAGCGAAGCCATCATCCCTTATTTCTCGTCTTCCTCGTCTTCCTCGGCGCTGCCCGAATCCAACGCATCATCATCATCGTCGTCATCATCATCATCATCATCCATATCATCCATGTCAAAATCACTCTCACTCCCCCCGAAATCCTCCACCTCCGCATCCGAGTCGCCCCACACATCCATATTGAAATCGTCCTCCTTCACCGTCTTGAACGCGTCCTTCTGCGTCGGCATGACGAACCCAACCGGAAGATCCTTCTTGCTCTCCGCGACGTCCTTGCGCGCCCGCTCGTCGAACGTGCCCTTGTTCTTCCGCCACAGCACCGCGGCGTCGACGTTGGCGGGCGAGGACACCTCGGCGTCGTCGAGCAGCGAGAGGATGGAGATGAGGACCGACTCGACGCGCTGCGCGGGGGACCAGCGTTCCGAGGCTAGTTCGCCGGACATCTCGTCGTCGCCAGGGGGGTGGAGGATGGAGATGCAGAGCCGGCCGTCGGGGTAGACGTTGGGGTGGAAGATGGGGCGGGTGAACTTGAAGTCTGGTGGGGAGAGGTTAGCTGACTCCACAGACCCGGGTGGAATGAATGGTGGCATACCTGGGGGGCTGAAAGGGTAGTTTTTGGGGAACGTCATTCGGGCTTTGAAGTAGCCGCCGCTGTATGGCGACTCCTCATTCAAGACGATCAGAGCGACGCTCCATTCGAAGACATTGTCGTCAATAAGCTGCGTAAACGTTTAGTCACGGCGTCTAGATATGGTGTTCGGGGGTGGGGGCAATTGGTGTACCTCGATGTTTGTCCATCCCTCCTTAGACAAGGCCTTGTACTCGCCCATCAAGATCTTCTCCGCCATGGTGGGCAACTCTTAGAGAGGTGTGACCAGTTCAGACTTGGATTATCCGCCGAAAGTGTTTCTGATTTTCGATTTGTGTTGGGGGGGCCGAAGCGCCAGGCGCAGCGGTTTATAAAGTGGGCGATGCCGGAAGGTGGAGGTGAACGGAGCGTGTCGAAGGTTCCAGGCGATGGTCGAACTTCGAAGGCAGAAACGAAAGTGAATATCCTAGGCAACACAGGTAGATCGCAATATGACCATTCACGAGACTCCAGTGTGGAAGCGTTTTCCGAAGTTCTTTCAGAAGTGTCTGCCTCTTCCGCTTTCACGCCCTGTCTTGCTTCCCTGTGCACATCCAGTTGGTGGGGTGTGGCGGAATGCGGCCGTTGGTTCAGAACCGTTCATAGATGGTTTTGGGGGTTCCAGACTCTAAGACTCAGGATCGGCGAGTCCCTTCCAAGGGAGAGAACTTTGCGGACGGTTGGTAACTGGAGACCAATGATGTCTTTAGTTCGAAAAGGAAAGAAAGGGAAGACGGTGGCGAGTGGGAAGGTTCGTAGAGAACAGCTGAAGTAGTCATCCAGCTCTTAACTCTTTGTTTCGATACTTCTAGAACTCTACCAATTACCTATGGAATCCCATTCCTGGCAATTCAGTAAAGGCACCCTAGCTTAATAGATGAACAATGTCAGGACATGAGTTAATAATTACTCTTGTACCACAGCAATAGCCCTACATCGGCCCAATGATATGGCATGGATGGAACGATTGCTCTCTCCGCCCGTAAGTCTCAATTGAAACGAAACTCTTATGCCCGTCCTCTCGTTAAGAAGGTCTCACAGAGTATATTATTTATGAATAATGGCACATTATAAAAGGTCGTATCCGCACCGAGTCCTTCTGTCTTAGGAGTTGGAGTCCTGGAGGCGCTACTGTACCGTTGCTCAATGCGGAAATGCGGATATGCGGAAACCCGACGCTGCATTCCGCTCCATCCCCTCATGTTCCAAATTATGGAGGATCGATTCGACCGGCAGCAGATCGGAATGTATTATCCATGCCTCAGTGGCATTTTATTTCCCGTTCAATAAACTACGAAACCTCTTGAGCGAGGCAATTAACTTCAACAGATTGCATCGATCGTAAGCCTCAAAAACTCGTTCGACACAAGCGATTCGACAGCCCCTGGAATGACCTAGACCTTCAGTCCTTCACATGCTCGACTTCCTGCACCTGTGTCTGCGCCTTGCCTTCATCATTGAGCGTCTTTGGAGGCTCGTTGCCACCGGTGCTTTCTTCGTCCTCTTTGCGCACTACACTCATGCCAAATAACTCGTCCATGTGCTCAAGAGAAACCCCTAGAGGTAGAAAATTAGCACCGAGTCCGGCACAGGGAAACAGTGCGCAAAAAATTCAACTCACCCTTCGTCTCGGGGACCAAGAACCAGACAAAAAAGAACATAGCGAAGCAGAAACAGCCGTAAATTAGGAATCCACTGCATCAAGGGTTAGCCTCCGATCCGATCCTCCTATCACCGGAGCACACGAACCCATATCCTTTATTTCCTACGTTCTTCAACATACGAGGCGTAGCCTGGGCGACAACAAAGTTGAACAGCCACTGAGTAGCGGATGCAAGAGCGACATTAAGAGATCGGAGCCGTGCTGAGGCAACCTCGCTGCAGTAGATCCATGGAACAGGGCCCCTGTGAGTTGGTTAGACGTTGGATGCGGAAGTGGGCCAAGGATCCTACCATCCGAATTGGAAGAAGCCGGCAAAAAGGAAGACGCAAACCTGCGGACGAGTCAGCCATGATGCAGCATTCACGAGAAGACCTGCCACTCACCAACGCGAAATAACCAGCGGGTGGAACTGGCTTGTCAGTATCCGGTGGCGCAATTCGCACGTAAAGACCCATATAGAACATAGCAAGGCCTTGTGCAATGCTCGTCCACAGAAGACTCCTCCTCCTACCTAAGCTATCGGCCACGAACAGCAAGAACGCCAGGCACGCAGTCACTTTGACGACTCCGTAAATGCCCGTGGCAAACAAGCTGGTCGTATCGCCAGTGATTCCTAAGTTCTTGAAGATCATCGGCGCGTAGTAGTTGATGGCGTTGGTCCCTTGGAAAGATTAGCTGTCTTCTGCCTCCGTAGCCAATGCTCCGTACCTGTCATCTGCTGGCATACCATCTGCAGCAAGCCGTTAGTCAGAGTTTAGAACGAGATACATCAGCTATCATACCAGTCCGATGGAAATCAAAGCCCTGTTACGGTTCCCCTTGATGAGCCACATTTCTTTCCACAGATCCTTCTGACTCGCGCCTCCGACTAATTCGCGCTCGTACTGCAGCTGAGCCGCAATATCCGCGAGCTCTACCTGGATATAAGGATGATCGGCCGGGAGGTTTCGGACTCGACAAAGTGTCTGGGTTGCCTCCTCCCAGCGATCCTGCTTGGCGAGGAAACGGGGGGACTCTTTATTCAACAGCATGCAACCGAAAAGAAGAAGGGCAGGGAGTGCTTGAATGACCAGGGGTACAACTAGATTATATCAGTGGACTGGACTCCTCAAGAGAACATGTAGAGTTTATTTCGTACTGTAGCTCGCTCTCCCGGAGATATGCAGACTCGAGCCGTAGTTGATCCAGAATGCGAGCATGATGCCCGTGACGATCTTCGATCCTGTCAGTTCTTTCGTCATAAAATACGGCATCTAGAGATCGCACAAAAAGCTGGTAAATTCCAGTGAGTCCACCACGGATGGCACGAGGTACGTTTTCAGAGATATAAAGCGGAGTGGTCGATGACGCAGCACCGACACCGATGCCGGCAATGATTCTAATTGAGCATTAATTCGTGTCCATCCATGGCATTCACAGTAATCTCGAACTTGGCTCACCGTCCAGTATACAGAGCGCCGTATTTTCCCGACGCGGCGGCTTGGATGATGCACCCGAGGGTTGCAACCGCCGCCGAGATCAAAAGCGACGGCTTGCGGCCTAACTTGTCCGAGAGGATGTAGATTCCCAGGGAACCAAAGAAGCATCCGGCTTGCAAAACGGAGACAATGTTCGAGGAAAGGTTCGCCTTGGTCCGCTCGGTCAAATTGTAGTCGCTGGCCAAATTGAGTACTATGGTCGTCCAGTGCTGGGGGCAGCTCACGCTTCGAAGGCATCCAGCTCAAGCACACCTCCAATGATCCCCATATCCATTCCAAACAGCATGCCGCCAAAGCAGGCGGAAGCTGCCAAAGCGAAGACCCTCCACCCATAGATCTCTGGGGGATCCTCTTTCACCGCGTCATTGTGCACCAGGCGCTCGATAAGAGTTTTAGTACGCATGGCTACTCGCTGGAAGGAGGACGGAAATCAGCGAAGAGACGGTAACTGATGACAGACCGTGGACCTAAATCGCTTGAATAGCATGGACTTTCGGACAAGATTAAATAAATCCTCGAGGGTAGTCCGGCCATTTGAGGAACATTTGGACCGACGTGGTTGATATCCTAGCCTGGGGGCCTGTAATGCTGGAAACGGAAACACGGCCCTTTATTCGCGGAAAAACGTAGAAACAGAGTCCGTCGCAACTTGAGGGGGTTGAGGATAAACCACCCATCTAACCCTTGGGTGGCCGTTGCCAGGGTCTTCTGCCTGATACAATAATTAAGCGACTGGGTCATGGGCAGAGGTGGATATGATAGCCCAGTGCATGATGCACCTCAAATTCTCGAGAATGTCAGTGCGATTTTCGCCGAGGTCAGCAATATCCCTCTCCCACCAACCAGGTTATCTTATTAATCGGGTTGATTTCCGATATGTGTGTGACTTCGTGCGACTTCGTTCCACCGCTCTGATATAAGAGGGAAAATCATTACAACATCCAATATGGCATGCTCGCGAGTAAAATCGGCGTACGACCCGGTGTTGCCGGTCCCGCCCAAGGGCGTTCACTTCTGGATCATTGCTCCAAGTCGTGAAGCTGGTCAAATATCAATATCCCCGGTAGTTCTCATCAAGATAGGGTCACTGGATGGTCCTTCCGAGTATCAAGATGATTGCAACGGTGAAAAGGCCCTAAAACTCCTAGTTGCTCAATTAGGCATTCATCTGACGATCTGGAGTTCCCCAGAATCCCAGATGCAACGGGTTATGGGGAGCACTCCACAGCAGAGGCTATATTAGCCTAACCGCAGACAAATGGTCCGATGCGGATTGCGGACCCCAGAGGCCCAGACGGCCCAAAGAGGGGATTATGACGACCGACGGGCGGATAGGTTTGCGGAGAAGCTCTGCTATTGCCAGCATCGTACATTGTGCATGCACGGATGTCCTTTCAAGCTCTTGTCCGCTCAACGGCGCTATTAGCATCTCCAAGGTTAAAGCCTAAAAGGTAGGCCGGGATTTGTGCCTCTGCGGATGATCCGTGCATCGGTCCAGGATACTCCGAAATTGGCCACCAATCGCATGTGCCTTTGACTCGGGTTTGACATTCAATTGAACTGAGCGTCAAGTTCATCCATTTATTGATGATTCCGTCTATTCGTGAAATCAGTGAGACGTATCCGTAATCTTGGCTGAATAAGCCAGGCAATATCATGTGACTCCTTAGTCCATGTACATGCACGTGACCAGCCAAAGTGACCAGCCACACAAGCCACACGCAACCAGCCACATATATAGGTCAGGTTAGTTGACAGGGATTGACCCACCTGATCTGCACTCGTCTGATGTATGATTGGCCATATTTGATAGTTTCGCATTATCCCTGTCACCAGCCCCTTGTGATGACCACTCACATCGGCTTCATCATCGGTTGCTATCCATAACCAGTTCCCCAACATATCATGGTCTTTTTCCAAAGGCCTATCCTCCGAAAATTCGGATGGCAGGGCCCAGCATGGCATTCGACATATTTACCGTTGCACAATGGATCTTTTCCTTCTCTTCATTTCTCCCGGATTGACCTGCAACCGCTGCAACTCAAACCCTCTCCCCAAGGACATCCCCAAAGACATCAACTCCAGGCAACTTGAACAAGGACCCGTCCCCTTGACTGCCCCTACGTTACAAAGTCATTGTTTCAGTGTCTGCTTTTCTACATCAGTCGTGCAGTTAACCTGCCCTTCTCCGGATTGCCAGAGTCCCCGCCCCTGACACATTCCTCTGCTACCCATCACCCTGGATCAAATGTCACAATCCACCGCTCTCCCGCCTACAGTGAGTATATTTGTATCTGCGAAAGGAGCACTATTTCTAACAGAGTCCGTAGTCTCAGCGTGACCGAAGAATCCTTCCTCCTTCGCGTGTATATTCATCCACATCATATTCTCCAGAACCTCCATCACCTCTGTCCGACTTCACCGACGATCAGACATCATTCGCCGGTGAATTTTTGAATCGATGTAAGGTTTCGGCTGCCAAACTCCAGCGCTCAGAATCTCCTCGACGACAGCTTCAGAGATCGTTGACTTCTGCGTTTGCCAACTCTTTCATTTCATCCTCAGACCAAGACCCCCGACGCCAGAGTAACCTCTTCTTCGGCGATCTTTTCAGTGGATCATCTGCGCCAATTAACATTGGCTTCATCCAGGACGACAATAGCGAGGAAGAAAGCGAGGAAGAGACAGAGATGGATGGAATCTACACTCGAGCACCCCAGCGTGCACGAAGGCCCATCCCTGTAAAGGGTACCCATTCGGTTCACAACAGAAGTCAAGGTTCTCTCGGCAGAACATCCACGATCTCTGATCGATCAAGTCGATTTGCGTGGTTCACACGATCCAACGGTTCCCAGACACCAGAGACAATTCCTGCTTCGTCGGTTGAGGATAACGATCCGCTTCTCACTATGTCGATTGCGAACGTGCTATTCCCTCACGGCCATCCGGATCCATTAGCACCTCATTCGTTCCACGATCTCGTCGACTCGTCGACTAGTCTCCTCGCCACTTTCCAGTCTGCGTACCGTGCGCAGCATGCCCAGATGGACAGCGTGCGAGCTGAACACTCGGCTCTATTGGAGGAGTTTGCAGAAATGGAAACACGGTCCAAGCACCTAAAGTTGCAATTGCATGACATGGCATCCCAAGTCGAACGCAGCGAGGCGGAAAAGCGGGAATTACGAGATCTTCTGAACCAAGAGCAACAGGAAACCGCTCTACGAGAATCGGCTCGAAAAAGAAGCCTGAACCTTGTTGCCAGCCCATTTGACCGAGCATCAGATAGCCCCGAGCTTCCTGGGACGAAGCATATACGCTGTTACCGGGGTGAAAGCGGTTCAACGACACCAACAACCGATTCCGGATTCGAATCTGAAGCTGAAAGCAGTTCTGGGAGTATATTTTCCAAAACCAGTGGAGTGGCCTCAATCCCATCGACCGACACTACGTGGGACGATCACGAAACACCTCGAGACCTTCCTTCTACCGAATACAATCGCCGATCGATGTTTGATGATGTCTTGGATGTGATGAGAAAGAAGGAAAACCCAAACCACCTCTATAAAAGAGAGTTTCGGCCCGCCGGTTCGGGAGGACAGCACTCATCCGTGGGCAATGGCAATCTAGCTGAACGAAACGCTTGGCTGGAGCAACGAGTTCTGGAGCTGGAGCATGCTGTGGATAGCTGTTTGGATCTTGTATGTTAGAATGATTGATGTACAATTTGTTAGATAGATATCTAGATACCCGAAGTTAGACTAATGATAGGAGGCGAGCAATGAACTTGGCCTTTGGTCATCGTACGGTGCATCATGAAGACCTACATTACTTGGGTGATTGATTGATTGATTGATTGATACCTGGGCTTGTTCGGGCCAACATCGGTTAGGCCACGTGGGGAACTACAGTAGCTAATTAATTTACATTCTAATATAAAACTTATTGTCCGTGTTTGATCTCGTCAACTTCCTGTTACTCATTTTGGCCGAGATGGCCAATGACGAGGGCTCTTTAGGATATGTGCTATGGGAACGCTGTTCTTGCTCACGGCGCAGCGTTGCTTTACAATCGATGACATCTCGGCATATCATCTAGGTCTAAAGTCTATACGAATGATAGCCGGGGTTATACAATCCAAGCAAGTCAGCGACAGCGTGCAAAAGTCGAGTTAAGGCATCGCTAGGGGGGTTGCTTGAAGGTTCGCGTGGGTTCCAGTCGTACGAGGCGCTTGATTTATTCTGGTATCGGCGTTCTAGGTCGTGTATTGAGAGGACGGGCAATGATGCGTGCGGTGCGCGGCGTTGTGTCGTACTCGCTGGTGCAGATGAGGAGGTTCTAGGAGTGCGTATTGTCGTCATTGGGGTAGGTTGAGGGGAAGCTACGGATCGATCAGGTTTCGACATCCCTGAGGGAGTCGGGCAATGGCGGGACGCCACTGTTATATATGGGGGACGGGTAGGTGAAGCCGGGCGGGATTCGAAGGGCGACTTGGTGGGCATATCCGCTGAGATTGGACCGGGGGAGGAGTGGCAGCAGCGGATTCGGGTGGTGCATGCTCGGGGCGGACTCGGAGTGGATGATTGGGATGGTAGTAATGATAGCGATGTCTCTAGGGCTAGGGATTGAGGTCGGCTAGTAGGCGAATTAGATGTCCTCAGCATTAAAAAGTAGATCGAATATTGTATCGGCTAGGAGGCAATCGTCCGCGTGGAAGTCTATGAGATCGTCATTGCTCGATCCTCCCTCATAGATCATACATTGTACGCGATATCTTTTCCCACAGACATCGCAGAGGCAAGTAGCTCTCCGGGAGCCCGCGAAATAGGAAAACCCACAGGTCGTCAGCTGCTGCGGAGATAGATCTGGATATGCCCATGTTGACGGGTAGGTCTTCAAGCGACCTAAAATAGTTCGAGCTGGTGCCGGGTGGTCGGATGGTGTTGGTGACGCGCTTTGTGATCGGGGAGACGTCATGTCGCGATGGTGAGTTGCTCCGACTTGCTACTGCTGTCGTAGGCGATGATAGTGGTGCGAATCGATTTGATGTTGCTGCTGCCATCTCCGTCCCCAAGGCTTCCGGTCGTTTCTCGGTCGATACTTGGGTGATTTAATTGATATCAATCTGTAATTGAATGGTCAATGGCCATATTTTATGCCTGAGGCAGCAAGGCCTGATATCTCCGACGCGTCGGATGTGTCATCAGATACATCAATGGAACAGAAAGAGTATTAATTATGACTTTATGAGGTTGTCAGTTGTAGTTCATCGTGTCAAATGTCAAGCTCATCTTTCCGACTTCTCGCTCAGATACAGTACCGGTTTCAAGCGCGGAACAAGAAAGAGAACGAACCCATTTGCCACTTCCACAACTTCCCGAAACTGAAGTTTTACCGCAGTGCTTGGATTACCAACCTCTCAGGATGATCTCTCTCCGACAATGCACGCGGTATTAGCGTAGAAACTGCTCTGAATGCCATAACCATGGGTCCCGTTGTTCCGACTAAGAGAAAATACGTCGGTGACGGAGATGAGGACACATCGGCTTCAAAGCGGTCGCCTCCCAAGCCGACGCTCCACAGGAAGGCGAAACAGACCGTCTTTGATGCCGTGGACGCAGCAACAGACCGTAAAAATTACGAAGACTCTCGGGGACCGCCTCTAACAACCCTGTCGACCAGCGACGATGAATCACTGAGCGACATCAGCAGCGACGAGTTCGAAGACGTCAAGCAGCCCGCTGCTGATCCAGCCGAGGATGAGGACGAAGAGGATTGGGAAGACGCAATGGAATCAAGGGGCGATCACGACAACCATGTGCTGGAGAACACTGACGAAGTGCGTGGAGAACCAATGGACCTTGAACTCACGTTGCCTGACGCAAGCACTACCTATATCCCCGAGATCAATGTCTCTGGGAGAAAGGGACCGAGCAAGACAGAGCGCGAAATGCGGATCCTCATTCACAAGGTACACGTTGTTTTCCTTCTCTACCACAACTTCCTTCGGAATTGGTGGATGAATGACCAGGCCGTGAGAGATGCCCTCATGCGGAACCTCAGCGGATCCGTGAAGGAGGAGATCAATAATTGGAAACGATCAATGGGGATGGCCGGAGCTGAGGTACAGGGGCAGGCTCCTCAGGAAGTCAACCGTGGCAAAGGAACATCGTCGGATATTCCGCTGAACCAAAATGCATCAAAACGTCGACAAGGACGATCTTCCGTTGGCTCGGGACAAAAGAAGGGAGCAAACCATGAGACGCCAGACAGAGACCGCCGATCACAGGATTGGTCGGGGTCTGCATCTCGAACAGAAGAAGGAAAACCGGACTTAAGTCGCGGAGACCCGACATCTCGTTTCTTACGATATATTGCTTCCCACTGGCGGAAGAGGTTTCGGATCACCGCCCCTGGACTGCGGAAACGGGGTTATCTGTCAGTCAAAGACGTAGAGACCGAAATCAAAAGCTTCCAACAAAGCCATGACTTCCACGATAGGTTTGGGGAACATATAGAAAGCCTGGATGAGTTCAAGGCACATGCGGAGAGCTTGACCGGCAGTCGGGACCTGGGGACGCAACTATTCGTTTCTTTGCTGCGCGAACTGGGATTTGAAGCTCGTTTGTCCTGCAACTTACAGCCGTTGGGCTTTGGATGGAGTAAAATTGAGGACGTTGACGCGAAAAAGCTACGAAAAGTGCGCTCAGCTCAGCAGAAGGAGTCGGAAGCTGGAGGGAAGGCGTCCAGAAGCGGCCGAGAACCTGTCCCTGCAGAAGGTTCGGACGAGCTCTCTTTAGGCGAAAAGGAGTTCCCCTATCGACCAAAGAAGATCGATAACGATCTCACCGCTCCCAATTACTGGGTAGAGGTCCTGTCGCCCGTTACGAACCGCTACATCCCGGTATCCGTTTTTCCGAACATCCTCGTAGGACAAAGTGATGATCTCGATGCATTCATAGCTCGAGGGAAAGCCGCTAATGAAAGCAAGCAAACGATTGCTTACGTGGTGGCATTCTCGACGGATGGCTCAGCAAAGGACGTCACGGTCCGCTACCTTAAGAATCGGCGTTTACCGGGCAAGGCGAAAGGATTTCGAGTTCCTATCGAGAAAATCCCGTTGTATAATTCTCGAGGGAAAGTTATCCGAGTACAGGATTTTGACTGGTTTAGCCACATTCTCCGGGCTTACGCGAGACCGTCGGCTATGCGAACAGATGCCGACGAATTGGAAGACAATGAGGAGCTGAAGCCAGTGGAGGACGACGCCAAACAATTAAAAGCGAAAGAGGAGACTCTTCAGTGGTACAAAACATCTGCCGAGTTTGTCCTTGAGCGCCATCTACGGCGGGAAGAAGCAATCCGCCCAGGGGTGCGTCCAGTCAGACATTTCATTCCGAACGTCCGCTCCAAAAAAGGAGATGAAAAGCCGCCCGTTAAACCGGAACCGGTTTACTTTAGGAAAGATGTGCTGGCATGCCGGACAGCAGAGTCCTGGCATAAAGAAGGAAGGCAAGTGATCGCAGGAACAGATCCTTTGAAAATGGTTCCAACCCGCGCGGTGACCATCTTGCGGAAACGGGCTCTGGAAGAGATTCGAGCCCAAACAGGCGAGGCGCCTACGCAAGGTCTCTATTCGAAGGATCAGACGGAATGGATCATCCCTGATCCTATTGAAGATGGCAAAATTCCGCGCAACTCATTTGGAAACATCGACGTTTACGTCCCAACAATGGTGCCCAGAGGTGCAGTGCACTTAAAACTCAGGGGTGCTGCTCGAGTATGCAAGAAGCTTGGCATCGATCACGCTGAAGCTTGTGTTGGGTTTGAATTTGGAGGAAGAATTGCCGTTCCCATTCTTCATGGCGTCGTTGTCGCGGAAGACAACGTAGGACTGGTCACGGATGCATGGCGGCATGATATGAAGGAGAAGGAGCAGAAAGAGAAGGCCAAAATGAGGAAGAAGCTGCTGACATTGTGGGCGAAGTTTGCACGAGGATTGGTGGTTTGGGAGCGGGTTAAGAACACGTACGGGGAAGAAGATCAAACCCACCTGGCAGCCGAGATCAAACATCGGGCATCGGCAACCACGGAATTAGCAGGCGGATTTATTCGCGATGCATCGTCTGAAGCAGATACTCCTAAACCGGGAGGTGCTGGCGTGGGCTTGATCGTGGAGAAGGAGATGGATGGCCATGGCAAACGTAGATCATCGGGTCAGCCTGGTATGGATGAAGCAGCATCACGGATGCCAAAGTCCCTGAGAGAATCACGTGAAAATGAACGTCTCTCTCCTAGCGAACTGGGATCGGAAAAGGAGGATCAACCTACCAACGAGACGATGGCAGGAGAGGGCCGACATCAGGTGGATTTTCGGGAAAGCAACTATAACGCACCAGATCGTAGGTCCAAAGACAAGCGTCACAGGAAGGCATCCGCAGGAGATGTGGGCAAATCGGATAAGGTTGAAGTGGTGATTGGGAATGCCGGAAAGAAGACAGGAAAAGTTGGCGAAACGGACGGGGGCAGCTCGGAACCGACAAGGCGGCAGCCTCGAAGGGCAGCTGCTCAAAAGAGTCACGAAGCAGTTCGAAGTCGGTACTTTGAGGAGCAATGATACACTGGCTCTACCGAAACTTGTATAATTGCTGTCGGTTACAGCTTCGGTCCATAATGAAGTTACCAATGAAAGATATAGCGCCGCGGTATCGCGAAACATCGATTCTGCCACGAGCTGTACAATACCTGATTTATGCTAGAAATGAAGGAAGCAAGAATTCAAAGTACTTACATGTAAAGGGGCTCTGAACACTCGTGGGTAATCCTCCCACCCCTCCACCGCCCCGGCATATCTCCGCATCCCCGCTTTTCCGCTGCCCCGCCACTCCGCCCCGCCCTTCCTCCACTCATACCCTGTAGCTGAACCCTGCCCAACGACACACTTGTTGAACTTGTACCCTTTTGGTATGACTCAGCGGATCAAGGCCCCTGCATGTGACGGGGGCGTCAAGTTAGGATCCACTATGTACTAACTATGTACAGCTCTACGTATTAATACTTGGTACGGGACTGTAACTATCCACTTCCACCACGCTGAACGACTCACGACGACAACGACCACAATCACGACATACCCATAGACCTCTCCGTTATTCTCTCTGTTACTTTCACATATTTACTTCATCATCTATCATATCACGCCCATCTTGCTCCCCCCGTCTTCCCTCTTCTCTCCATTATTCTGCAGCTAAGCACTCCATCAGTGATAAGCTGCCGCATACCGAACAAGCAACACATCACTCTCAGAAGAATGAACGATCACCCACTGTGAACAAGTTGAAACTTAACCCGGAATCTTGTTTGGGAGAACCATCTTTCATTATTGTTGTACGACCGATCCTCATCAAGTCCAGTTTTGGAGGCTGTGCGGCAAGACCCTACAAACAGGCAGCAGTGAGATCCCTTCAGGCCTGCTTGAAGTAGGAAGTCCCTTGAAAGCTTTTATTGAATCCATTCCAGCGATTTCAAGCCGACAACAGTCCGTGCCGTTGTTTTGGTCTCCAAAGGCTTGCTTGCTATACCTACGAAACCCGAATGAGACCATGAGCACCTCCGCCTCCCCGCATCCAAATGGACAGAACCATGATAGAGAAGACGGCCAAATTAGCGATGGAGGACATCAAGGGAATGATGAAGCCTCTTCCGCTGACCATGAGCACCATGAGCTCGACTCCGACTCGGACGATGCCATGGATACAACTCCAGACATGACACCGATCCCCGGCACCGCCGAAGGTCAAGCCGCCGAAGACAATCACGAAGCAACCGTTCATGATCCCACCAATCCAGTAGATGCACCACCATTTGCTACCATTCCGCCTCCCGTCCTCGTTTCTGCCACCTCACCAGGCTCACATCACTCGACCCTTCCCCCGAATAGCAACCGTGGTACTCCTGTGCCGCCGTCACCGCATCCTGATGCAGCGCCTCCGAATCCACCCGACAGAAGCGAAGATGAAGACGATAGCGACACTGAAGACGAGGACGACGATTATATCTGGCAGCCGATCGTAGAAGATACCACCCCGCCGGATGAGCATGAACTGCGGGAGATCGAGAGACTGGGGGAGAGAAGCGCACTTGAACGTGGGATAAGATCACCGCTGCCTACAAGTGTCGAGGCTAACGGGAATTTTCTAGGAGGCCACTGGGAAAAGCAGACATTCACCGCCCTTGAGGACCCCGAGTACACATCATCTGACTCAGGCCATATTGACTGGCCAATCGAGCACTTTAATGGGACAGCGGAAAATCCAAATCGAGAGTTGTTGATGAGGTCTCCGATGGTTCGGATTGGGAACCACGAGTGGCAGATCAAGTTATACCCGCGTGGGAACGACTCGGATTACCTGAGTGTCTACATTGAATGTACCACCCTGTCCTCGTCGGACGCGCACAACGAATCCGGTTCAGAATCAGGCTCCTCGTCGACCCTTCCTGACACCCCTAACGAGGGCCCTTTCGTGCACCATCCGATTACTGCCCTCCCAGGAACTCCTCCGATTGAGGCCGGGACTGCAGTCCCCGCCCAGGTTTCTGTAATCGTATACAATCCTTCCAATCCCACCGCCTGGCAGTTCCATTGCGCTCGCCACCGTTTCACGAAGAACTCCCCGGATTGGGGCTGGACACGGTTTTGTGGCCCTCGACGGGAACTTGGGATGAGAACGCGGACTCGTCAGGCTCCACTGCTGCAGAAAGATAGGCTTGCCCTGCGAGCCATGATCCGGGTCGTCGATGACCAGACCGGAGTGCTGTGGGAGCACGGCCCCGGGACCTCGGGAAGCTCTGGTGGTGCCGACACTCACCATGACGAGGAAGACGTGCGAGATGAGCCAGTGTGGGACAGTGTCAAGATGACTGGACTGCGTGGTCTGACGGCGGAGCCTGGGGGCGATCCTACCGGTTGGGACCGACCGCGTCGAGGAGTCATTTATGGGGGCAATTTAGTGGCAGCAGTCTCTTCGTGGATGTTGTTCAAGCCCTTCCGCCAACTCCTGTACAGCATTCCCGTTCCGAACCCAGTCGGAAACGCGCCGGCGAGATGCATGCCTATGGTTGTAGCCCTTCAAAAGATTGTCATCTCGCTTCGGACACCCAAATTGGGCGCCTGGCCAGTGAGCTTAGAGCCACTTCAAGATGCTTGGGCGTGGTATGGAATGGACGAGTGTATTGAGAAGTGGGATGTGGTGGAGGTGTGGGAGATGATTCGTCTCAAGCTGATAGAAGAATTCTCACTCATCGATCCCCAAGCCCCCGACAAGGTCGCCAATTTGATCGGCGATTGGGCCCAAATGAAGCCTACCACTACTCCTAAATCATTGCGTGTCTCCATCCGAGGGCGAACGAGCATTCAGAATGCTTTAAACAAGACGCTCCGAAAGCTTCCCGAAGGCATCGTAAAACCTGGGCTTCTTGCCATTGAGCTTCGAAGGCAAGAATACGACGAAAAGAAGAGGTCATGGGTGCGTGTGACTGATCGGGTCAAGATTGATGAGCACATATCATTCGGTGGCACCGGATACACACTCTATGGACTGATCGTCCACAAAGGAGGGCTTCAGTCAGGGAACTACTACCCAGTCCTCCGACCCGAAGGCCCTGGTACAAAGTGGTATGCGTTCTTCGATGAACGCGAGCACAGCAAGGTTACATGCCTTACCCAACGTCAAGCTATCGAGGCCCATGAAGGGTGGAAATCGTCCGACAAGAGAGGGGAGGCCGACCCGGTCGCGTACATCGCCCTCTACATACATGACGACATCTGCGCAGCCGCTTTCGACAGCAAAATTGAGCCTGCCTGGAACATTCCATCATGGATTATAGAAGAGATAGACAGGTCTCAACGGCCCTGGTCATTTGATGAGGATGTTGCAATGTCAGACCCTGCTCACACAGGACTCCCGCCACCTATGCCACCTGCAAATGGTATCAAACTAAAGGCGAAGGAGCCTGGAGAGGACACAATAGTCGACTTCAAAATCATCAGTTCCAGGGCTTTCTGCGACCATAGCGGTCCCGGAATAATCGACGTGTTTGACCCAAAATGGACTCCTGGCAGCAACGAACATGTCTACAAGCTATCGGTGAAGTCCACGGCCACTCTCAAGGACATCCGAAAGGCGATTGCTAGGATCGTGAAAGGTATCTCCGACCCCGAGCAGTGCAAGCTTTGGATGCTCGATTCATATCTAGGGACGGAATTGCGCCCCACCCTACTATTAAGAGGAAATCCGGAGATATCAGGCGGGCCCATGGCAGTTATGGACTGGACGGCAGCTAAGCTCCAGACCCAAAGTTCGGAGCGGACCATTTGGCTACACGTTGTTGATAGCCCCCAGGACCCGGAGTCTTCGAATTCAGCAACCCCATCCAAAAACACCATCAGCCAGCGAACCGACCGAGTGACCGAGCCTACTGCTAGTCAGAACGGGGCGGATGACGGTTCGACCATACCGAATGAAGATACAGTGATGAGCGATGCTCCTAGCGAAAATGACAACGAGGTAGTGCCTCCCATAGTTGAGGCCCCACCTGACGCTATTGAGACATTGATCCAATTGGGCGTGAATGGCGACTTGGAAACCTGGACGACACCGCCGCCATTTCCTCCAGGAACCTCGGCGCCACCTCCACCGATTCCTCAAAGCGTGCGAACGCTCATGGCCGTGTCGGCTGTGCCGCCAATGCCTCTTGCGCCTCCCTCGTCCGTTGACGATGTTTACTTCTTCTTGAAAGTATTCGATCACGACTCTCAACAACTCCGGTGTCACGGCAGCTATATCGCCAAAAAGCAATGGAGAGCGGACGTCACGATTCTCAAGATTCTCGGGCTTCCAGACAAGAGCGCCGTCAAATTTTATGAAGAGGAGGATCTCGGAACCGCCACACCGATTCACGCAAAAAGGCACACGTTCAGCCAGGCGGCTATCCACGGGAACAGCATCGTGATAGCACATCCCAACCCTCCAGACGACGTACAGAAGCGAGCCTTGGCTGAGCGAGGGGCATTCCATGAACCCGAAGCCTATCTCCAGGCTCAAGTCGAACTGCGGAATTTCGCCGACATGGCCTCCGGGAACTTCACGTTCGACTATTTTTCGGCCGAGCAGTACGAAGGCGAAGTGCGCTTCCGCATACCCCACGGGCTCGGCAAGAAGACCTACTTCTCCGGAGACATCTACGAAGGTTCCTTCGTCCTCGGCAAGCGCAGCGGCCGTGGAATCATGATATATGCCAATGGGGACCGGTACGACGGCGAGTGGCTGAACGACTCGAAGGATGGCAATGGAACGTTTATCGAATCATCCACCGGGAACGCTTATGAAGGGGGCTGGAAGAACGACCGACGGTTTGGCGAAGGGGTGACGAAATGGAAGGTCGCTCAAGAGATGGAAAGGATGTGCCGTGTTTGCTGGGAGGAGGCAGCCGATGCTGCTTTCTACGACTGCGGCCACGTAGTTGCCTGCCTCCCCTGCGCGAAACGCATGGACAACTGCCCGGTCTGTCGACGGCGGGTCGTGAACAGTATGAAACTTTATTATGTCAGTTGAGCACCAGATATTTGGACCTCCACTTTGCCACGACTCCTCCAACGACTCCCTTCCGATGTTCTGGTATCTGCAAAGTGGACGGAATCAATCGATTAGCAATGGCGAAAGGGGAAGATGATTTTCCTTGGGCATATCGACCACTTCAGATGGCGCTCGTGGGATTGCTCGCGGAGCCATCGTCGGGTAGATATATGGTAATACGTTTTTCAATGGCAATCCTTGGTGAAATTATTCCAAATTGAGGAGGTTAAATTTCGTCTCATTTCTCATTCGGGCATGCAATTACCTACAGATATCTTGCTTTCATCCCACTTGACCACATAGTGTCTGGTTGTCTTGACCTGAAGCCTGGAGGGGCACCCAGGCTGCTGCAATGCAAGCATGGATGTCCTACATAAAATCATGAGTCAGGTAGACAGTTCAGCCGATGAAGTATCAAGTCATGCGTAACAAACCAACCACCGGAAGTCCAAACAGCAGTTAACAGCTCGAACGCGACGTGAGCGACCTGGAATGGGAATAATAATTGATAATATTTACTAAGTACCTCCATTCATCTAACCGAATGGCTGGTCACTGGTATGACTGGACCGAAAGGGCTAAAGCTAAAGAACCAACACTCCAGCCACGTGGTGCCACGTTCCCCCTAAGGCCTGGCTACAAAATCGGTACAAAGCTGCTCCGTAAAATTCCACCATCCTTCCTTGATCTACACCATGCGTATCGGCCGACTTCTGTATGGTATACTCACGCGGTGGCGCTGCCAGGTCAGCGTTCATCTGATGCGTTCATGCGTCTATGGCTCATGCAGCGTCCGCCAGTTCATCGTTCTGTTGTCAACGCCACGGCACAGGGCCGTACCGTTGCCGTTTTTGACACGCAGGCTCTGCCAGGCATGCCATCATATGCCCTAATCTGGTATTAAGCCAGCTTGGATGTATGTTGCAGGCTTAAGCTCCCCCCTCCACCGTTCATATGCCGCCAGCGGCCAGCCCGGAAGGACGGGCAAACCACGGGAGGGAGGGACCGAGCCGTGCTCCGGGGATTCCCCAGCGCATCTGGAATTCTGGATCTTCAACTTCAATCCCTCTAGCACTCCTGCCAGAAGAAGGGAATGTTGCGGCTAGTTGACTCGACATTGTTCCCGTAAACCCATTTTTATTGCCGGGACTCTCCAGACGCATGGATCCGAGTCTTTACACTAATAGCGTCAATCGATAGGTTTCTCACCAAGCTCTTGGGGGCAAAGATCTCGTCTGGTCTTCTCAAACACACCGACCCCTGCAAGGTTTAGATAATGTTGGTGGCTTCCATGGTCCTCCATTTCCTACTACAGTCAACCTTCGCTATAACGATTGAATCCGTACAGGCGAATCCAATCGTTATAACGCGGATATCGCTAAAACGAATTTTCTTGGCTGCATTGATTGAGAATCCGTGCAGGGAATCTTATCGCTATAACGCGAATATCGCTGTAGCGGTAATCGTTATAGCGGTGGTTGACTGTATAGTCTCCGAGCGGCTTCTAGTTTTCGTGGATGCCGTCATCGATACAATTACATGCCGCACTTGTGATGTGTCTCGTAAATTGCCTCGCTGGCACTTGAGTAACAAGGACCAGGTTCCGTTGGTGGTCAGCCCTGGGCTAAAAAGGGAAGTCCAGCGGCTCAATTCCTCGTGAAAGGGACAGTCGGCAAGGAGATCATCAATTGCGGTTCGTGTTCGCCTAAAGCATTAGTCCATCATGTCCTTGGCTTGCTTTCCGTCAAGTTCTGAGTCTCTTTTGGTCGTCCCTCTTTCCATTTCGAAAGTTACAACAATTCCTTAACGGCAGACCGTATCAGGATACGCTCGGAATTTTCTGTGTCAGCTTCTTGATAGCATGGCCGTTTATCGAATCTACCAGCAGTCGCTTTTTATCTTTTCTCTTTTCCGTCTCCTAGGGGTAGTTAGGACCTAGCTATCAGCATCACAGCGCCCTGGCTTACCCATACTTCCTGTCATTGCCCTCACTTGTCATCATTTGCCATTCATTTATAAGTATTCGTCGTTCTAGCTTAAGTTCCGCGACGTCTTGTATGCCTGGCTCATATGCTGCGGATACATGTTGCCGGTCGTGCACCAGTCTGTGCTTATCGTTCGTGATGCCGTAGTTGAGTCGAACCATCCAATTGATAGGCTTTTATGACTGTTTATTCCGCCCGAAACCTATGACTAACCGCACGGCCAGACAATTCGAAGCATTACCATCCAGTGCCATTCATTCCGACAACAGGCAAGGTTCTCATTCTCCTATCATCGAAACGAACATTCGGAACATCACGATCGGCTTCCGCTGCTCCAATGCACCTCTTGTTGCCGTTCAGAATCCCTAGGCGAGCCGTGGACCTTTTCAATCCTTTCAAATATATAGCAGAGCCTGACCGGAGTCGGCCGGAGACTAGCGGGGAGCTCTGGAAGTGTCTTCCTCCGGGTACATCCCACCGGTCTACCAGAACGGTAGCACCACAGACAACAGCATTTTGTATAGTGGATGGCGATCCGCAGATAATGTAGGGGCTTGATTGCGTCCGGTGGGTCGAGCTATCTGGAGGGAGGATCCTGACTTCGCATGGCGCTGTCACGATTGATTGTGACCTTTGCCAGCTCCTAGAGAACTGGTTAACTTCATAAAATAATAAGATGCACAGAGTGATGACCAACATCCTATTCAATACGGTAGCGAGAGTTACCCAAGCAGCGCATCTCAGACGTTTGCTGGCCTTCTCCTGTAGCTTTTGAAATCAAACTTCATGATCAAACTCCCTCCGAGATTGTACTATTCGCTCTCATGAGCCCTTTTGAAGAGCCAAAATTCTTCGGTCAGACGTGACAGTCCTGATTAGACGTTTGTTATAGATTCTCATGATCCTGCGATAAGTAGGCTGTTTCCCAGCACTGATTCAGTCGACCAGTGGCCGTGCCAGAATCTCGGTGATCAAATGATAATATATCTTCACCGCTTGCGTTATCCGCCGATAGATTCGACTTCATTCAGAGGCGGGGAATGTTGTGAAGCTTCGGTTGCGGAAAAGATGGCGGGGCCTAAAGGCATCAAAGGACCAGGCTTCAAGGGGGCTGCAGTTAGCGAAGACTTGTGATCAGGAGATGTAGTTGGGACAGTGAATAAATACTCTGGATGCGGTGACGGATACCACTATCTGTATTTTGATGCAAATGAGACTTCGCTACTACGGAGTCTTAGAAAATCGCGTACATGGAGACTCCCTTGCACTCTGCTTCCACCTGACCAGGTCCTCCTTATACCAGCCCGTCACTGTGGCTGAATGACACTGAAATTCGACGTATAAGAAATCTTAGTTATACAATCAAAACCCTCCTTTCGGCCTATTTCCGAGTGCCACAAAAGCTAAACCGTGCATCACCTGGCCGAGCATATTCTTATGATCCAACTCCATTGCGCCTTTCTGTGCATCGTACGGCACCAACTTTCAATGCGTCAGACAATGGAGCTGTCCCCATTTCAAGCTGATCCAATGGAGGAGAATCCGCCAATAGTAGGGGAGCCCGCATCAGCGCGCTGGATAAGACGAATCGAATACAATAAATTAAAGAACTGTGGCCCCAGAAGAACGCCTCCGCTGGAAAACGCCAAGATGGCCGTCGTTTCTCCAACACTAATCTTCACTCGAAGATTGTTGAGCGGCATTGTAGAAGTACCGTAAAGCCACTTCTGCGCAGTCTTCCTTGCTCTGCTCGACAAAGGCACCGTCGTACCAGAATCGAGCATTAAACTTCGTTCCTTGCACTTCTACCGAGGACGACCAAGCAGTGCGGCCGCCTGCGATGGTGTTAGCGCTGGCGTGTAACTAAATTGCGCAACCTGCATGACCAGGCCAATGATGGGGTCACGGTCAATCCGAATTCTATCGATATGAACCAACAAGTGGATCCACCACACTCGGGGAAGGGTGGCGGAGGTGATCTGGAGCCAGGAGAAAGCAAGGATTACTTGTCACGGCTGGGGCGCTTGCGGAATGGATTGAGGATGAAGGACATGCGGGCAACGAAGCAGTGCGGAGAAAATCAGACTTGCCTCTTCGATCCGACACAATTGAGTACACGGGACTTCGCCAGCCCCATTGAGTACAGTATTCTAACAGTCGCCGAGTTAGCCAAATGGATTAGCCAGAGGGCGAAGAGTAGTCTGCGACCAACCTTTCAGGGCATCTTGATGCCGGTTCCTTTGGGATGTGCTGTCCACAGACGACATGGAGCCGTTCGAATAGTAGCAGATGCTGGTCGGGGTTGAAGACATTTGAGTGAAGGCAGTGAAGGATGAAGGGTATTGAAGATGAATGGCCGACTCAACTCGTAGCTCGATCAGCAGAAGCAAGTAACGAATACTGATGACAGGACGAAAATTGGCCGATGGAAACCACTGCGGGACTATAGGATGTGAAAACGAAATCGCCGGGAGTCTCATGCAGCAGAAGTCATCTTATATCGGCCACTGCGCTGCACCCATTCAGCTGGATCCTCACACATTGCTTGTTTGACATCGCATCCTTCCCTCATGCTGCTGCCCGAATATCAATCGTCCAAAATAAACGGGTTGGGCGAACCCTTCACGAGGATGGGTGCTGCGTTGGCCTCAATTACAGAATCTTTCCTCCTTAGCCACCCGGGCAGGCGTGGACATCCGCCCAAGTCTCTCGTCTTGATCCTAGGCAAGCATAATGAAACGACCTCGCTGCTCTACTCCATCACTCGGTCCCAGGTCATCCTAGTGAGGATCTTGACGTTAACACAAACGCATAAATGCCCCAAGGAATCCTTCCCTGCTGCCATCTCGTTGGTCCCTGGAAACGGCCACCACGGAACTGACTGTACTCCGTTGACCGTAGCAATGGATGGCTGCATCTTAACGGGGGGTCCGGACAATTACTTTACAGTCTCGCTGCAGGGGCTGCTCTACTGACGTGGCTCCATGTTGGAGTACGATGAAGAGAAGAATTAATACGATGCTTGTGATGCGTTGGCAGCGCGGTCGCGTTGTTGCCAACGAGGGCACACGTATACGGCACTGCAGCCTCGCACGGGACGGTAGCCGTGGATATATCGGGTACCTACCGAATGTTTCATGCACCTTGCTTTGACTCTGATATCAGGTAATATTTGAGGTTGCACGCGTCCCAATTCCCCGGAAGACGTGAGACGGAGATGGGGCTTTCAAGGCAAACGAGGGAAGAGAGTCGAGAACCATGGTTATGGATTTCAAGTTACCATGCCTGCAGTTGGATGGTTATCGTGCCACCTACTGATGGATTACCTGTACCTCCCGGATTGTACGTACCGATTGGTGCAGGCATATATGAACACTTCAGTTCCACGTTCACAACCGAAAGGACTGGAGGTTTGCAGTTTACCAAGGACAGCAGGTGTAACTTCACGCTGTGAGGCGTTGGGCACGTGTGTTGGAATCCACCAGCTGCAACACACAGTCGCTCCCAATACAGGAACATTCGGGTCTGTCCATTCTGGCGGCAGGTAACCGAAACGCAAATGCAGAGACAAACTACTGCAAGACATCGCTTGCTGCATTTCAAGATGGAATATTGGAATATTGGAATATTGGAATATTGGGGAATTGGAGTGAGGCATCATCGTTCCTCGTCGCATTCCACTGCACAAGCAGCGTAGATCGTTGGGTATTATATTCCATACTCCCTACAGAAACCCCTTGGGTTGCCATGATTCATGTTATGATTCATGTCCTCATTGAATAATCACCGGCCCTGGACAAAGGATAGGCGCAGGCATTTCATTCAAGATCCTGATATGCGTCCCTCGAAAACCTCAAGGACCTCAATCCATCAAAATCACCGAGTGCGTATGGAGGACCCCATCATCAATATCGAAAAGCCACGAACTCCCAAACACCAAACATGCAATGCCCTGGTTACATCTACTCCATTGAGCAAACATCAAAACTGCCCCATTCCCCGTGGCAACTGGCCCAGTCCGTTGGGGAGGTGGGTCTCGTTTCGATCTCCCAGTGCCGGTACCACCACAAAACCAAGCAAGCCTACAGGTATCTACAAGAAGGTTACGGGTCCTGAGCCCAGTGCAATGAACGGGGAGATTAAGTTCATCAATTCGGAGTCCGGTCGCCTCGGGCTTCGACGGACACACGACGCAGCGAAGTAGGATTGCCAGACGCAGTCCGACTGTGACCAGGACGGTGGAGAGCCTCGTTCAGGAGCCGCTTGGGTCCCACGAACTCCATATTCAACCGGAATGACGCGCTCCTGTATAGGGGGAGGATGAGTGGGCGCGACCGCTTCGCCCCGCTTCTTCTTTTCAAAGAATCGTCAACGAGGGCAATCAACCCGGTTGCAACGACGACACTGGTTCCCATGGTTAGCGTCGTGGAACGCACGGAGAAGCCTCATTTTCAACGTCACTTACTCAGACACGTCCTGGGAGCTTTGCAAATCCTGATCCAAAAGTTCCATGATACAGGGGGAAATCCATCCCCCATTCCGTTGTTCGTGGCGGATTTGCGCCTCGCTCAAATGCAAAGGAGTGATGCGCGCAAGTTCATCGTCGCCATCCGAACGGAAAAGGTGGAATGATACCTCTTCTTCATCTCTATCGTTATCACGGGCGACATGGCGTTTCCACTCGTAAAGGTAGCCCCAGTATTCGAACTCGTAGCGCTTTCCTTGTCCTGCACTGGCTCCCCTTCTTTTGAGATCCACAAGAGCATAATTGGAGAATTCCATCTTGATGGTGTTAGTTTCCGGCAGTGCCTTAGTGCTTGAGCCCGACGAAGAGAGACTCGACGTCTCGAGATCGAGGACTGGAGACGATGCATAACCCGAGTCATGGCGCTTGGCGGCGAAAACGCCGTCTTTGGATCCAGGCTTGGGCCAGAAGTTGGCGAGGGCGCCTCCGAGTTTTTTTTGCAGAGGGGACCGCCCTTTGCCGTCGGCGACATTCTGATGTAAACGGCGCGATCGGCACACCTCACGCCCGCTATCGCGACAATACCGTCGGAACGACATCTCTCGATCCCGAAGATCGTACATTCGGAGGTGAAAGAGGGTCAGCAGCCGTTTAGAGCCCCTCACCGTGACTTCGGAGTCGAGCCGGAGGTTCAGATTCCCATCGCTCGTGGAATCATCATGGCCAATCAGGAGCCGTTTGGAGGCGGGAAATACATCTGCAAAGTCTCGAGGGGTCGCGGCAATGGCAGAGGTCGGATGGATCGGACGCGGCTCGACTCTTATGTCGTATTCACTTTCGACTGAATCCTCTTCTTTGGGCTCTTCCTCCGATGCGATGGTGGACGTGTAAGTTACCACAGACGAACGGCTGTCGAATCGTGGATCGGTTCTGTGACTTTGATGTTTCGCAACTCCTCGCCCTTCCAGCCGACCGTAACAAGTCTCGGACCGGGGAATATGGATTGGGCGAGAGTCCTCGGTTGGGGCGGTGCTATGTGTATCATAGGAACCAACACTACCTTTGGGCGCTGTGCTCGGGATGCTCGCGTCGCTCGGTTGCTGGTCTTTCCAGTGGATTTCGGTATTCATAGTTTCGCTGTCGTGTTCATATAACGCCGTTGGTGAGCATTGCGGCACGACGAGCGCACCATGGGGGGAGTGAGAAGATATACAAGCGCGAGAGAGGACCAGAGGAACCGGATTGGTAGGTGTATTAGGGCAGAGGCCGCATTTGCGGGTGAGGAGACATTCGGAAGACGTGGGATGGCATATAGGGACGGGCCACGGCGAATTACCTACAACGGGATAGTGGTAGCGACCGTGATGCTGATTCGATTGCGAAAGTCCATGGGAGCATGGCCTTGGGGGCGCCACGGCGATTGACGACGCGGGGGAGCGGGACCAAAAGCATCCTCCGACCTCAGAAGCCTCAAGCATCATCGAAAGACGAAATCATCAAATGAGAAACGACAGCGCAGAGCCCAAGCATGAAGCAACCGATCCCCTACCACCAGAGATTTCAGGCCCCCCGTGCTGTCTTCGAAGTTTCTTCGCCTCTCCGATAATATTCTCCTCATTCTCTTTGTCTCCAGGTGTCCCTCAATACAAAAAAGGTCCGCTCCGATCTCACACCACCCACCCTCCAGGCCCAAGATGCAGCCTATTTCTTGGATCTGACCTCATCAACCTCAAGGTTCAAGTCCTCCATACCGAGCTTGCCACCCGCCCCTCTGCCCACCACCGGCTGTTCGTCTTTGCTTCGCCTCCACAGGCTAACAAGACCAATTTCAAGTGCTAAGATGCTTAGTCGTCCGTTCAAAGCCTCTTAGATTGGGACACATTGCTCCATACACGCCTTGTCACATCGGGCTCCGATTGTGCTTGCGACTTGCGAGGAATTTAGCGCATCCGATGGCCGTAATCGACTGGATAAATGGCAAAGCAGTCCCGGTCCGTCGCGAGATAGCGTTTCCGAAGCAAGGACAATTCCGTACATACTCCGTAGACCGTAATAATTAATATGTTCTGCGTAGATCTCCCCCAAGTTCCAAAGTTGCTCCTCGGTAGACTAGGAAGCGGCCCGCTCCGCAGGATTGAATTCTGTAATAAATCATACAGGTGCAGTGGACGATAATTAAAACGAGTATTTCGTATGGTGCCGGTATCAGAGATTTCTTTGGTTTCTGTACTCAAGCCACAATACCTGTAATTATCATATTTATGCTTCAGCCCAGTTGTTGGAGAGTTGGTCGTATCCTGATGGTGTGTCGCCGTCTGGTGTCGGCTAGCAGCCAACCCAGGCTGTTCGGCATCACATCTCGTGTTGATGCCTGAAATTCCATGCAGACGGATCCAAGATCACCTGACCACGTCACATGCTGCCAAGTCAGGTGATCTTTGACCTCAACTCACCAGCCACGCCTAATACACAGCCACACCTGAACATCCATGACAGCCGTGAAGGAGAGCAACAGGACAACAACGTCAACTGAAGTTGAACCATGCTGTACTCTATAATAATATTAACCTACACATTGGGGACTACGTCTGTACATACGTCATGTTAAGCATCCTACAGTCTATACGCTTCCCACGTGACGCCTCTGATTTCCACCGGTGATCTCTGGTGCCCACCGGCATTCAAGCTCTCAACACTCGGAATCGCTCCGGGCCCCCGACCTAATGTCTCGTTACGGAGAACCTCCTAAGTCCAGAGCCAACGGCTACAATCCATACGCGAACGGTTATGGACAAGAGAGTGGGGGGGACAGATACGAACAAGCTGACGACGAGGATCGAAACCCTTATGCTACATACAACGACAATCGCGCACGGACTCAACCCACCAACGATCGTGGCAATCACGGCGGATACGAGGGATATGGCGACTATGACAGGCCACAGGAAGTCCAAACACAGCGACCAACAAGTCTAGAGCGCCGGCAAGCGAGACGACGGAGCCCGGCCTATGACCGCCAGGGTAACGGTGCTCGAGCTCCCGGTGGCGTTGGAGATGGGGGTAGTCAGATTGGGGATGTGCTGGATTATATCCGGCAGGATTGGGACTTCATGACGGACGACAAGTGTATACCCATGCAAGTTGCCCTTCAGCTCATGGACACCAGCTCGCTGGGTCTTGCCTCGCGACACTCCCACTTCCGAGATACCCACGGTCAGCTTCAATCGGCACTGCGAAGTATCGTGAACGAACACCATCAAGGGTTCAACAGCTCGATCGGAACCTTTCACAACATCCAGTCCAGCATACAGGATTCCCAATCGCGGATTCGGTTTTTAAAGGAGGCGCTTGTGCAAGGCAAAACGAACCTATCCTCCTCCAAGCCCGAACTAAGCGCGCTAGCGGTCGCCTCACAAACGTACGACGACATGCTTTTGCTGCTCGCAACAACGGAGCATCTACAAGGCATTCCGGAGAAGCTCGAGGCCCGTGTGTCAGAGAAGCGCTTTCTAAGCGCTGTAGAGCTTTTACAGGATGGTCTCCGGACCATTAGAAAAGCAGAAATGGACAACATCGTGGGATTGAGCGATTTGAGAGTGTACCTCAGCAACCAGGAGCACTCTTTGACCGACATCCTGATCGAAGAACTACACAGTCATCTGTACCTCAAATCCCCCTACTGTGAGGCCAGATGGAAGCAGTATGCTCCGAACCAAGGTAGAATTCCGGGTACGGAACGAAACAGCGCGTCCATAGATACCCGCGTAAGAACGCTATTTCAATTTCTGGACAAGCTGGACACATCCGCTACCATGGTCGAGGACCCTTCCAGGAACCCGGAAGCAGACACCTTTCAATACATTCAGCTTCTTGTCGAGGCATTGAATAACATGAGCCGACTCGACGTGGCGGTGGAAACCATTGAACACAGGATGCCGGTAGAGCTGTTCCGCGTGGTCGAACGGTGCAACAACGAGGTCGATCAACGCCACCCGGGCCGTTTGCGAACCGTCCGAGGCCGCCACTCTCCGGCCGTAGACCCGGAAAGCTACCGCAACCGCATAGTCCTGACCGATCTGTTGTGGACACTTTATGCCCGGTTCGAGGCCATAGCAGAAGGCCATCGGGTTGTCCACGATGTTATCGTTGGCATCACGAAGCGTGAAGGCGTCCGAGAAGCGTCCGGGTTGACGCGAGGCTTTCGAGAGTTGTGGAAGCTCTATCAGAGTGAAATACGTTCGCTCCTCCATGATTATCTTGCAAGCGATGGAAATTCGTCGCTGCGCAGTGGTTTGAGTCTTGGCGCTGGCGGTAACATCTTCGCGCGAAAACAGCGTGACAAAACTAGACCGCTTTTCCACCTTACTGATGTAGACGTCAAGTCAGCCGAGATCGCTTCGGAGAAAGACGAGCTAAACGCAATCTTGAAGTCGTCAGTACCTGGTCTTGTTTCTGATGCAAAGCTACCTTCGATTGGTACTCAAGGCATCACCTCTGGAGGGGGCGACGGGAGTGCAACCGGGCACAAGCTCCTCGTCGATCCGAGTGTTTTCAATATGGGGGTGCTTCTACCCCCATCTTTGACGTTCCTAAACAAGCTCAAGGAGGTGGTGCCCATGGGCTCCGATATCGTCATTAGTACCCTGACATCTTTCCTAGACGATTTTCTCGTCAATGTGTTCTTACCTCAACTGGACGAGACCCTCACCGAGATTTTGGGAATGATCTTAGTCGAAGTCGACGCGTTCCAAAAAGACTCGAAATGGAACCAGAGGGCATCGAAGCCCATCTTCAAGGGGTGCTCAAAATTCTTTGCCGTCCTGGAGTCATTCTGTGGGATGCTGGATCGACTTCCTCATGATCAAGCCTTTACGCAACTGATAATCTCCCAGCTCGTCACCTACTATGACAAATGCTACGGTTGGCTTAAGGCAATGTTGACTCGGTCCCAACCAAAGACAGGATCGGGGCAACGGGGTAAAGCTGCTGCCTTTTTAGTTGAGGATGATGAAATCCAAGGCATTTTATCCACCATGACGTTGTCCCAAGCGGACGAGCTGGCGGCATTGAATGACAAAGTAAGGACTAACTCTTTTGATTAACAATGCCAAACGACTCACCATTCTCTAGGAGACATCAATCCTGATAGATCGATTCAGCAACGACCCGATCGATGAATTTGATATCATACAAGATCGGAAGAATATCGGGTCGCTTTGCCTGTTGTACAACAGCATGGTCAGTATGGTTTGCCCTCTATACAAGTTCTCTCTAATAAGACCTAGAAATGGCTATCCACAAAGATGAACCAGCTTCGTAGGATCAGTGATCGAACCACCGACACTTCCAGAAGAGATTCGACACGAGGACTCCAGCAACGATGGACCCTCGTTGCATCGGAATTCGTGTCGGACGAAGATTCTCCGTACCTCCCCCTGAATCGAGAGACAGCAGAGTACGTATATCTCCATGGTACTGTAGCCCTACATCTAACATACTGTCCTAGTGCTTTTGATGGTGTTGTCCGTTCATATCAAGAACTTGCCACGAAAGTGTTGCGAGTATTGCATATTGAAATTCGTTGTCATATCATGCTGTATCTTCGAAAGTCATTGGAGCGAACCTACCAACTCGAGGAATTGATCGATGAGCCCGATCCTGAGGTCACTGCCCTGAACGATGACTTGGTTTCATATGACGAAGAGCTTGGAACGCTGCTCCAACCGTCTCAACATGAGTAAGTTGCTTTGAATATTTTGCACTTCCATCAGCTAAAGGACCCAGATATGTAAAGTGCGGAATCGGTGCTCTTATGGACCAAGTGCTCGTCCACAACGCTGCAAAGATCCCCGTCATGAACGACAATGGCTGTGGCCGGATGCAGCTCAACATTCTGGTTTTGCAACAAAACTTGAAGAACATTGAGCCGAATGCCCTTCTCTCGCGCAGTGCCCAACTGTTTGATTATTTTGCCGCCGGACCGGACGAAATTATCGCCCAAGCAAAGGAATCATCCGGCAAAGACATGGGCTTCAGTTACGATGAGCTGAAGCCAATTATTGAGCTCTACTATTCAGAAGCACTACAGTCCACGAGGAGAGAAATGGCTGTCCAGGCCCGCCGAGGGCTCGATGACCACTTGCTTCAGCTTAGCGAACATATGTGGCAGTCGTAGAGACCGCCAAACTTCTGAACGAAAAGGCTCTCTACGTCGAGGTCGAATCGAAGTTTCAACCGCGAAACCCTCGTGGTTGCAACAGGTTTCTCATATCGCGGAATTCCGCGACCTATGCCGTCCATTCAGAAGGATTTATTCTAGAGTCGCGAAGAATCTCCCATGCCACATCGCTATTGAGAGAGCCATTACAAGGATATTTCAGTTTGCTTTCTGGATGTATCAACAATCAAAGCTTCCTCTTGGTACGAGAAGGATCCGTCTGGCACTCATGTGTAATAGTCTGAACTTCAATAATTGAAGCTATATCATTCTGGCCATGGACGAGGCTAATATTAACCTCGGGGGTGATTCACTACTACTTTTGTGTTTGTCTCTTGTTTGCTGTTGCGACCTGCATGTGATGCGTGCCCAGGATGACTATTCCTATCTAGCAGGCGCAGTCGGCTTATGGTGCAGTGATATAGTAGAGCCGGGAATATAAACAAATCTCTCTAAAAAGTTGAGTAATATTGTTTTCGTCCTGAATAAGTCTTGCATTATTTCTTTCTGAGTGGGCAGGGTTTGCGTCGTTCCACAGCACGAGGCGGTATTTGTTCCGATATTTCTCTTCGCCATTGTTTCTCCCACCGTCAGGTGCCTTCTCCATATACATCCAATTGTGTGCCCGGCCTTTCTTCTGGATTGGTTATGAAGAGCATGTTTGCCGAAAGTGCCAAATACTGGACGCGCCGGCCCAAGGCCTATCAAGAGCAGAAATGGGTTTCTGAGCAGTTAGATGATATCGCGAAACGGGCCCAGGTCGATCCCAATCGCACCAGCTACATGATGCCGCAAAAAACCTCATCGTGTCCTTCTATCATGCTAAACCTCCCGCGGGTTCCTATTGAGACCACTCAGTCCCTACACCCGGTACAAAAGGGACCTCACGACCCGCAACGAGTTTGCTTGCATTGTGGACGCTGTCTGTATTGCAACACGCTCGTCCTTGGAGACAAATATCGAACCGGGTTCACTTGCAACCACCCGGATATCTGGAGACCAGGACGCATCACTCCGGAGACACCGTGTGAGCTCGCTGCACAAATTGAGAAGGATTATGAGCCCCGCTTAATTACCCAGGCGAATAGGAGGCTGGCTGGTGATCTCGAGCCCAATGATCAGGAAGGAAGACTATTCCGGGTTGGAGATAGGCCCAACTTCAGGTTGCTAAGACTGCAAAGGCGAGGCGGTCTCTATGACCCTGATCGGCCGCCTCCCGCTCGAACACAATCCGCTCCAGGGGCAATCCGTTTCTATTCGTCGGCTGCGAATCTCCAAAGTGGCACCCGATCTCGATCGAAGATGCAGGAAACCTCTTCTTCGCGAAGCAAGGGGTCATCAAAGTCGCCGAAGCAAAAGCAAAAGCCAAGGCAATCGGATTCCTATGCGCAACATCGCCCGTCACGTAGGTCACATCAGCCTTCCTCATCCTCCATGGGAGAACGACGTCATGCAGGGCACCGGACATCGAGTTCGGAGGAAATCAAAAAGGAACCGCTCGAAGAGCAAATCGTGGACATATTTTCATCACCATGGCCGCCGCATTGGCAAGTACCTTTCCATCTAGACATAAGCAACGAGCCACGAACCGAGTGTAGCTGGAAATCTCAAGGCAAACGAGTAGTACGCGATGAATCCGACCAGCATTTCGATTCTTCGGATTCTCGAGTGCGGAGAATGAGATCCGTGCGGTTCCCGGTTGTGAGTCGCATCAGACAATCGTTCAAGAAAAGTTCCAGCAGTCCTATTCAGTCTAGCATGGAGTATCACTCGGATGAGGAACCGGCATCGGATTCTGAAAACGTTTCCGCTTCACACTCGGCTTGTATTCTCGCGCCTGCCAGTGAACCATCGTGTCCTGCAACCGGTATCCGATTCGTTTCTACGGATCCGTTACATCCTCCACGGACCCCCCGGGCAGCGTCATTAAATTGGCCCATTTCACGCAGCGATATTACTGGGAATTACAGGCAAGGAACCCCTGAATCCGTTCTGGAACCGAAATTCGAACTTCGCAGGAAATCACTGGCCAGGGCCTTTAGAGAACGGTCACGATCGATGCCGCCGGCGGTCATACGTGTGGAGTCCAAAGAGCTGCGGCGACGGGGTATAATAGAAACTAGGGACCGAATCACTCTTCATCACCCAAAACCTGTGCAACCCTGCAGGACACTGGCATTACGGGATGAGGCTGGGCCGAGCAAGTCCGGGCCGGTTGAGAAGACCAGATCAGTTATGGTTCCTGCTATCAGGATAAAATATCCCTCACCAAAATACAGGATCCCAACACCCCCGACTGGCGCTACTCGTATCCATACGCCTCCTATGTTCAAGAAGAAATGGACCGGAACCAGGGGCAGCATCTTTGGCGGATTCTTCTTTGATTTGAAAAAGTGGTCTTCAGTCGGCGAGGTTAAGGAGAGAGATCGTTCCAACCACTTGAACACAAAGGGGAGAGAAGACGATTTCTTCCGGCGTAAAGTAGAAGACGTGATGGGAGAGGAGATGGGAGGTGAAGCGTTCGAGCACTGGAAATCGGAGTTCGAATGGATGATACCCGACCATTTACCCAATTCTCCCCTCTGCCCTTTATCACCTAAGAATACGTGGTGGCCTGGTATGATTTGTCTCTGGCATGGTAGGAAGAACACCAGCGGTGAAACGGTTCCCTGGCAGAACGATGAACTCGTTTCGTTCCTTAGTCTCCCCTAGGGTTCACTGCCGGTGAACCGGTGCCTTCATTGACCGTGGGAACTTCACGATATATGACTGCTACTGATAGACCGTCCAAATGCAAAATCCCGTCCGTTTCTGATTGCCAGCAGCCATAAACACCGTGATTAACAGTATGAGGAATTGAAATCCTACGCAGAGGGCATATGTTTGAAAGTTAAATGTGTAGTTATACTTACTCGACACTTCAATTCCTAGATATTGGTATTGCAATCAAATTGGGGCAAGCATGATGCGAATGCTCCACATACGAGAAGACATAATTCGATTGCATGAACAACTAAGATATCACCCACGGTCAGTGATCCGGTCACACCACATCAGCCGCATCGCACCTATCGCCAAGTCCAAAATATCTCTCTTCCTCCATATGTCAATACTTTCTTCCTTTTCCGGCTCGGATATGAGCTATCACCAACCAAACTATCCGGCCCTTGCGGCGCCATAGCGGGGATGTTATCCTGATTGTCGAAATACACTGTTCACCCATGCCACGGCATCCTCTCGCCATGCATCGAGACTTTGCTTCTTCCATGTCTGAATTGGCATTGCATTGCGTGGCGAAGACATCTTGTCCGCCCTGGCGCCGAGTAACTGTGCAACTCATCACGGTATTGGCAAGCCACCACTTTTCTTATCCAATTGCCACCCTTCAATTCAGTTCCCTCGTTCTTATCACTGCATCGGAGCTCAACATGAGTAGACCATACCTGGCCCAGGCCGGGACCGAGCGACATACTTCGTCGGTAGAACCTTATCTCAACTGTCTCGTATTCTCTCCAAATGGTATCCGTCATCTGTAGGATCGCTCTGCGTATAGAAATACCTGGGTTCGTCCTCGGGCGGCGGGGTTTAAGTGCAGCCCCGACTTTAAGCTCTTACATTCGATCAGTACTGCACTTGATCACTTGGGATTCCATTATCAATTTCGTTACCCTAGACCACCTCCCTCACTGCGTAGCTTCAAAGTCATTCGATGGATGAGCCAGGTCCCGATCAAATCGGTCCTTCAATGACCCGGGAGGAGAAATGGACTGGAAAGTTGAGACATGTTCGCAAAGCATTTACAACAAAGTGGGTCGTCCTAGGTGCCTTTACAATCATACTTACTCGAGTTGCTCGACACGACTGAAATGAGCCTTTGAATTAAGTAGAGAGCAAGTGTTAACTGAGTGGTCCAGGGAGGGCCTCGTTGGCTCATACGACTATGCCTTTCTCTTCACCCCAAATATCCCTTTCCTGAAGCGCGCCCGGCGTGCTGCCCCCTTCTTCGGTCTAAATGATAAGATGCCCGTGTTCCTCGCTCTTCTTCTGGGGTTCCAACATGCTCTGGCAATGTTGGCAGGTGTCATTACCCCGCCCATCATCCGTGAGCCATCCAGACACGACGCGACTCGAGGAGAACAGGCCGAATGCTAATGCACCGTAGTTTCGGGTACCGGGGCGGCGAATTTGAGCCTTGACGTCTCGCAGTACCTCGTCTCGACATCCCTCATCGTGTGCGGGTTGCTCTCATCCATCCAGATCACCCGGTTCCATATCTACAAGTCTCCGTACTACATCGGAACGGGCTTGATTTCGGTGGTTGGCACATCATTCGCAACCATTCCTGTGGCGCAAGGAGCTCTTCAACAGATGTATGACATTGGGTACTGCCCTAAAGGCGCAAACGGTACCAAGCTTCCCTGCCCAGATGGCTACGGTGCGATTTTGGGGACTGCGTGCTTTTGCGCTCTTCTCGAAGTTGCCATGAGCTTTACCAGCCCGCGGATGCTCAAGAAGCTTTTCCCGCCCATTGTGACCGGTCCAACTGTGTGCTTGATCGGTGTCAAATTGATCGAGTCGGCGCTCAAGAACTGGGCGGGAAGCAACAATGACTGCTACAAGCCCATCCACCGGTCTCTTCCGCCTTTGCCCGAACATCAATGCCCCACGGCCACTTCCTTGGGGCTCAGCGGAATTCATCGGCCTTGGATTCAGCGTTTTCGTTACGATCATTCTCTGCGAGAGATTCGGTTCGCCGATCATGAAGTCGACTTCCGTTGTCATCGGTTTGCTCGTCGGTTGCATCATCGCTGCAACAGGATATTTCGACCGGTCCGGTATCGACCGCGCTCCAGCGGTTTCGTTTATTTGGGTCCATACATTTAAACTGTCTTTCTACGGCCCTATCGTGCTACCGCTACTAGCGGTGTATATCGTCTTAGCAATGGAAGTCATCGGAGATGTCACGGCCACTTGCGATGTTTCGCGCTTGGAGGTTGCCGGACCGCTTTTTGATTCCCGCATTCAAGGGGGTGTCCTGGCTGACGGACTGAATGGCATATTGGCTGGGCTTTGCACCATTACTCCGATGTCCACCTTTGCGCAGAACAACGGGGTCATTGCCCTAACACGTTGCGCCAACCGCAAGGCCGGCTACGCCTGCTGCTTCTGGCTTGTCGTAATGGGAATTTTCTCCAAATTTGCCGCCGCTCTTGTTGCGATCCCACCAGCAGTGCTCGGTGGTATGACAACCTTCCTGTTCTCCGCTGTCGCCGTCTCCGGTATTCGAATCGTGTCTACGGTCCCACTCGATCGTCGAAACCGATTTATCCTCACGTGTGCCTTCGCTGTGGGATTTGGGGCCACTTTGGTTCCGGAATGGTTTGATTACGTATTCACATACGACGGAGAGAATCGTGCTTTGATGGGATTTTATAATGCGATTGAGTTGCTCATGGAGACCGGGTTTGCCTTGGCGGCGTTTTTGAGCTTGGTCCTCAACCTCGTCTTGCCCGAAGAAATCGAGGACGACGCCGAACTTCCCGAAGACGAGGGAGTTCCACCCATTAAGCCCTTGGAAAGGACTAGCAATAGCCACTCTGGCACCAGCGGTGATATCGAGCAGGCTCCCGTCTCGAAGTCTGTGGAAGTACCTGAGAAAAGGGAATAGTTGAGCGATGCACTGAAACCCGGTGTTGTGTTTGGACTATCCCCCTTGCTTTGAATGGTGGCATATCTTTTGAGGGGTCCACATTCGGTCCCAATTTCAATGCTATCTCTTGAAGACTGATCATTGCTGATCTCCGTTATTCTTCGTACCATACTCTTGATGGGACTCGTCATCGACCCGTTCTGGTGGATTCAGCACGAAATAGCCCGCCAGAACGATGAAGGTGCTGTAGAAAACACCAATGATTGCTCGTCCACGCCAGCCCTGCTTCTTTTTTAGTTTCTCGTCGTTTCCAAGGATTGTAACAGCCTTCTGATTGAAGACATAACTGAGACCACTCCACAAGGTTGTTGCAGCGACAAGGTACTGCATCGGCGCCACTGCTTCGCTTAGGAAACCAATCTCGCCACCTTGCAACGCGCCTGGAAGGAGGCCTGGATTTGCGACAATAGGTTGGACAACCGTCAGCCCGATTAGGACCAGCTGCAGGAAGGTGTTGTACTTCGATACAGTCGTCGGATGGACCTCGGCGCTAGGCAGACTAAAATCCCAATACCGTGCTAAAGTCTTCGGTGGTGGCAGACTTGCATAGCGGAAGTAGAGCGCGGCAGCGGCGAGGCTCACATCTCTTCCTAAAATAATTATGGCGAGTGGTAGCGGGAGGGCTCCTTTGGCTGCTAGACTTCCAACGAGGACCGTCATAAGCGTTTTGTCCGCTAGTGGGTCAATAACAGACCCGACCACGGTCTGGGAGTTGTATTTCCGTGCGATCCAGCCATCCAATAAGTCGGTGACGCCAGCGTACACAAACAGAGACACAGCCAGTACATGACGGTCTGTCAGGATAAGGTAGCCGATGCAAGGTGTCGCAATGAGGCGGGAGAATGTAAGCAAATTCGGGATGGTGTAGATATTCTCATGGGCTGGAAGTAAAGAGCGGACCTGGGATCGCAGCTTATCCGACTGTCTCTTGAGAGCAGAGGACGGTCCCTATTCAGGAGTAAGTCTATGTTTTAGGCGATTGAGAATTCCTATGGATATTTCCCAGTTCTTTGCAAATTACATAGATTCGAGCATGATTGGAATATATCGGCTGTCTTGATAGCAAGGGAATTGATTTGCGATTACAAGATTGTATCCATGAACTTGGAAATTCGACTTACTTTTGGCTCTGAGTTAGATACACTCGAATCAACCTGTCTTCCCTTCTCATTCTCATGCTTTGAGCTACTCTGGCGTGTCCAAGTTGGATGGACCGATCGTGGCTGGTATGATGAGTTCAAGAGGAAAGATCGGCATTTCAGCGGAATCCTGATGGCAGTGCCCGAGGACTGTACATTTTTTGCTAGACTATGATATCGTCTCCCACCAATATTAAAAGCCGGCGAGCTCCGCGAACCTGTCCCAACTGCTACGCGTAAAATCTTGAAACGCGTCCTGAAGATACTGGGTATTAGAGGCTCCATTGGTTTATGTGGTCCAATCTGGACAGTTAGAGTAGATTATTGTTCAAGCAAGGTCTCGCAAAAACCATGGACGATAAGATGCCGGATATTAGCAAAAAGAGTGTGATGGAGATTAGTTGTAAAGAGAGAATGAACTTAGGTCGAGGGACCAAACTTTGTTAATCGGCAATCAATATTGACGCCTTGACGCCTTGGGGCCTTAGCAGTAGCGCAGGCGCAGGCGCAGGCGTAGAGCCCTTGGCCCGAGCCTGAGCCAGCCACACAAACATCCCATTGTTCCCCTGAAATCTGATCGGTCACTCTCTTTGGATTTGCCTTTTCACCGCCAGTATTCCGTATGAAATATTTCATTTCATCCCAGGCCAGATCAATTTAATCCTTCTCCATCTAAGAACAAAGAACATAATTCCCCTATGATGGATGCCCATTGAAAGATCCGACTACTGTATTCAGAGTTGGTCTCTCCTTGTCTAAGTCTCCCCCTCACCTATCATGTTTTCGAGTCGGGACGGTTGTCTTCCCATTACACGGTTGATCACCTATCTTTTTTATAAAACCCCAGCTGAAGGATCGTCTGGGTTCCGTGCGGGTTGTACGCATAACTTGGCGAGCGCTCTCGGTCCTAGATGAAGAGGACGCCTGGCAATTATCCCTACCTAGAACCCGGAAGACAGTAGATCGTTACCACAATATGCCGCTGTGTTCAGAGTCTTTTCGTACTGCCTCATATGTGCCGCTGCTCTCTTTCGTGCTCTTCCTTAAAGTTCTAAACCAACCCTCGTCAGATCACTAGAGCCTAAATTCCATGCCATACCTTTCACATACGGAAGAACGACGTCGCCGAGTCTGAAGTCCCCTATTTCCAACCCGGGCCATTTGATCTATCCCTGAAGGAAGGCATCGGCATACTATCGAAATATGCTGCTCTCATCACTTCACGCTTGTAATGTCCCTTTGAGTCTGCAGGCTGGGTAAGGCAAGCACGTCTCATCCGTTTTCATCAGCTGCAATGGAGCCAGCAATGCATAGGTATCTGACCTGCAATTGGGATCATCCCATTCCCAGACATTTAACGTCTTACACCACACCACGATTCTAATATTGATCAAGACTATTCATACGCTTACTTTGTGCAAAGTCAGAACAACAGCGTTGTCGCCCATTATTTACACCTTCGTTCCGCCGCTGGTAACGAGATCTAACTTCAGTGGCGGCTTTCAACGTACTATTGTCAAATCGTTGCGATTTCACATTGGCGCCATGCGACCGTCGTCTCTTTTACTTGCCGGAACAATAGTATGCCTATCATTATCCTCACCATCGTTTGGACGAACGGTCAATTCCAATCCTGCACCTGAGGATCGAGCAGGTGCAGTCAAAGAGGCTTTTCAATTCGCTTGGGATGGCTACTTTAAGTACGCCTATCCTAACGATGAGCTTCGACCGGTGTCGAATACATATAGCAACTCAAGGTTTGACAGTTTGGGTTTTTTCGAAGTCGCCTGCTAATACAAGCCAGAAATGGATGGGGCGCCTCAGCAGTCGATTCCCTGAGTACTGCGTGCATTATGCGACTTCCAGAAGTTATCGACACAATCCTGAAACACGTTTCCGAGGTCAATTTCTCAAGGACGGGTGACCTTGTGAATCTCTTTGAGACGACAATTAGGTATCTCGGTGGTCTGCTGTCAGGGTATGACCTTCTGACCGGTCCGCTCTCCGATTTATGCCTAGATGTAAGCAGCTCGACGCCTTCCGGTTGCTGTGAGATGTACTGGAATACCAGCTCTAAGCACGCTGACCTCTCCATAGCAAGAACTCGTCAATGGCTTGTTGGATCAGGCACAGAATCTTGCAGATATATTGAGCGTCGCATTTCGTACGCGTACTGGTATACCTTTCAATCGCTTGAATATCACCGACAATGGACTGGTTGGCGATGGGACGAATCACATTGCCACAATTGGAACTCTTGTCCTAGAATGGACCCGCCTCAGTGATATTTTGGGCGATCCGAAGTATGGTAGTCTTGCCGAGAAAGCGGAGTCGTATCTTTTGGATCCTCAACCACCTGCTGGAGAGCCGTTCCCTGGGCTAATTGGAACCACTGTCAATATCTCAACCGGTGAGATTATGGAGTCAAGCGGCAGTTGGGGAGGTGGAGACGACTCATTCTATGAGTATTTAATCAAGATGTACACTTACGATCCCCAACGTTTTTCTGTCTACAGAGATCGATGGATATTGGCAGTGGACTCTACAATCACTTACCTCCAGTCACATCCCTCATCTCGACCCGACCTGACTTTTGTCGCTGCTTTCCATGGAACAACCCCAATCAACAGCAGTTCGCATTTGGCATGTTTCCATGGAGGCAACTTCATCCTGGGAGGGTTGGTGCTCAACCGGACTGCCTACATCGACTTCGGCCTCAAGCTTGTGAATGGCTGCCACCAAACGTACGTTGCAACGGCTACTCGAATCGGGCCGGAGGGTTTCAGTTGGGACACGAGTGCCATTCTCAAGCCAAAGGACGAAGATTTCAAGACTCATGGCTTCTACATCACTGGCGGATCATATGCATTGCGTCCAGAAGTTATTGAGAGCTATTACTACGCATATCGCGCAACGGGCGATCAGCAATACCAGGAGTGGGCATGGGATGCGTTCGTAGCAATCAACGCGACGACAAGAACAGCCAGTGGGTTTTCCAGCATTTCGGATGTGGATGTACCCGGTGGTGGCAAAAAGTTGGATATGCAAGAGAGCTTCTTGTTTGCAGAGGTGTTCAAGTATGCTTATTTGATCTTTGCCGAGGTAAGATGGAAAAGGTTACGCTGCTGCACTTTACGCATATCTAACGCTCAGTAGGATGACGAGTGGCAAGTCCCGAAGAACGGGAAGAACACATGGGTCTTCAACACCGAAGCACATCCGCTGAGAGCCGGTATCCGGGGATATCACCAGTGACTTGCATGCAGGTCATGCCGCAACAGACAAACTTAGATCCGCACTTCGTAATTCCTTAATCCTACATGTCCTTATTTACATATCGTGCACAGCGACAATGCTACTGATTCAGGAGCAACATTTCTTGGAGACTGTTGCTCCACTCAAGGAAGAGCCGCTCCAACGCTTGCCGGAGCACGTTCGATGGCATCTTCAAGTGCTCTGTTCTTCCCTCTCTTCACATAGCCCAGCAATCTCAAAGCCCCGTTAGGCGTCATGCCCTCAATTCTCCGCGCCTGGCCAATACTTTCGGGCTGCACTGCTGCCAGAGATATCCTCTCCTCGTGACTCAAGCCGTGGATGGCGTTGTAATCCAGATCCGGAGGGAGCTTCACGTTCTCGTCTCTCAGGAATACTTTGATCCGAGCTTGCTGTTGTGCAACATGCGGGGCATATTTAGCCTCGATATCGACACGACGTTGGATTGGTTCTGGGAAGGATGGAATCTGAGGAATATGATCAATGAGCGACTCCAGCGTCACCCCGGTGACACGGAGGACGTCGTAGGCCGAGCGGTTCGTTGTGTCGCTCCGCACGTTGACGCCAATGGACTGCCAGGACTGGGCTGAGCGGACGTCAGCACGCAAAATGGCGGATAACTCAGCGATTTGGGACGATTCCGTTTGATATGCATGCCAGCGTGATTCGGATATAATGCCAGCAGCATATCCCAAAGGCGTCAGTCGCGTGTCGGCGTTGTCGGTTCGGGCCGACATGCGGTATTCCGAGCGGGAAGTAAACATTCGGTACGGCTCCGTCACCCCCTTCGTGACCAGGTCATCGATCATGACTCCAATGTATCCATCTGCCCTGGACAACGAAAGGGAGTCTCGATTTTGCGAAAGCAGTCCTGCGTTGGCGCCCGCGATGATGCCCTGCGCAGCAGCCTCCTCATACCCCGTCGTTCCATTGATCTGGCCTGCAAGGAATAGGCCTTTGATCGGTTTCGTCTCCAAAGTCATCCGGAGGTTACGTGGATCGATGTAATCATATTCCACACCGTATCCCGGCTGGAGCATTTGCACCTTCTCCAGCCCTTTGATAGTTCTCAGCATCGTAAGTTGTGCGTCCTCCGGGATCGACGTCGATATGCCGTTGGGGTATATCACCTTGTTGTCGAACCCCTCGGGTTCTAGCCAGATGATATGCGAAGATTTGTTCGCAAACTTGGTCACCTTTGCTTCTAGCGAAGGACAGTATCGCGGGCCTTGAATATCTTCTTTGATATATTTCAAAGTTCGTCCCAGATTCTGGCGAACAATCTCGTGGGCCTTCTCATTCGTAGCGGTTTGGTAAGTAATCAGCTGGTTTTCGACCTCAACCCGTCGGTTGAGGTAGCTGAATGGGACCGGAGGGGAATCGCCTGGTTGCTCCAGAAGGTCACTGAAATCGATTGTTGATTTGTCCAACCGAGGAGGCGTCCCTGTTTTGAGTCTCCCGAGCTCGAAGCCGGCCTCTTTTAAAGATTTGCTCAGTCCTGTAGTTGCGGCTTCACCCATTCTGCCGGCCGGCGTGACTTTCATACCTGTGGAACAATTAATACATGCACCACAGGTTTCAGTGACCCAAAGACCTACCGACATGGATTTCTCCACCTAGGAATGTTCCGGTTGTAATGATCACGCATTTCGACGGAACCACTTCCCCGGTTTCCAGTCTGACGCCGGCGATCCGTCCTGATCTGCCTTCGTGCTCCATTTGTTTGTCCACCACAATGTCCGCAACCTTATTCTCGATGATGGTCAACCCTTCGTAGCTCCGCATCTCTTCTTGCATATACCGAGCGTACAGCGATCGATCAATTTGTGCCCGAGGACCCCACACCGCTGGCCCTTTCTTGCGGTTCAGAACACGGAAGTGTGTTCCGGCCTTGTCCACGATTCGACCGACTACCCCATCGAGTGCATCGATCTCCCGAACCATCGCGCCCTTCCCAATGCCGCCGAAACTAGGATTGCAGGAGCATACGCCGAGGTTGTTGATGGACGGCGTGATAAGTGCAGTTCGGGCACCCGTACGGGCTGCTGCAGCGCAGGCTTCGGTACCAGCATGGCCTCCGCCGATGACGAGAACATCAAACGCACTGCACAATGTTAGCTGGCGGGGCCATGTATACGAGAACTCCCTGGACAATTCCTTACTGTGTATCGGTCGCGACTGTGGCAAGTGGTCGCACACCACACCTGGTGACGGATCTCACTCGAGGGGCATGGCCCCAGAACGGCGTCGCCCGAGGACCATAGCGAGCGACCATATGGAAATATCCCAGGATACTACTAATTGCTCAATCCGTTCGGATATCAAAATATTATCGCGGGACTGAGACTCGCGGTTGAAGTCCACTCCGACAGGGACATTGTGCGGGTAAACTCCGGTAATAAAATTCCAGTTCGCCCCCTCGAGTTATCAGTTCAGGTCCGTTGAGATCGTAGAAGGTATGACACTGACACTGTACGAAACCTACGCGACGCATGGAAATGAAAGATATCCATTAACGGATAGCATTGAATAACTGTCTAGCTACCCATGAAGGCCACATCCAAGCTACTCCCGCTGAATTTTCCATATGCTCCTACCATCCATAACACTAGCTAGATAATGGAGACGTGCCAAATCCCTCCTCACTCCTCCACCTCTTCCATCTCCTCACCATCTTCCTCCTCTTCCTCCTCCACTCCATTGGCCTCGTCATCCACATCGCCATCAGTAGCATCCTCCGCCGCCTCCGCTGCACCATGATCCACCAGGCTTTCCCCCTTCTTCTCCGCATCCAACCACAATTGCCAGTCCGGCCACATCTCTTCATCCGCCTCTTCCCCTTCTCGTTCTCCGCCAGGGGGCACCCCTAGCAGTCGAGAAACACGACCCTTACCCCCCTTCTCGAGGTCCGTTCTCCACTTCTGGAAAAGCTCTGGGGTGACACTGGGCTTGAACGTCAAGCTGGCGAGGACTGCCTCCGGGAGCCTGCCGGTCTGCTCGAGCAGCTCCAGAACGCCGTCGACATCACCAAGAGCCCACAAGCATTCAAATGCAACGTTGCGGGCGCCAGCTGCCGATGCCCTCTCCGCCAGGCTTCGCAACCCCTTCGGGTCGGACGCAGAAGTGTAGAGAAGGAGGAGACTTCCAAGATCATTGCCTCGATCGAAACATTCGGAGGCTAACCGCAGATCCCACATCTCGAGAGCTTTGTCACCTAGAAGGCGCCATTTGCCCTCCTTGTCTTCCTCCCGAGCGATATCCTCTGCAATGTCCAATCGCGCAAGGTTCAATGCCAGCTCAAACCGCTGTTCTCCGTCAGTTGCAACTTCCAGGGCAAGCTCTTTGTGGCCGAGGCCCTCCAAAAATCGAGCAATCCGAGCCATCTGGTCTTTCGGAACTTCGGCAAGAACCTCGGCTGCCGACTCCATGTCTTCGCGAAGGATTAATGTTTGGTATTCCACGACGGCCAAGGAGAGGGCGTATGAAGTGATATTGATGTCCTTGTCGCAAACGTACACCCTCGAGTCTCGAGGGAGATAACCGAGCAGGTATAACGGAGCATCGGACGATGCGAGGGTGTGGGTCGTGGTGCCAACCAGGTAATTCAACCGATTTGTGGTGTTGGTATAAATGAATGCATCGCCAACCCATTGACCGGTTCGCACACTGCACAGAGTCAGCTTCGATTCCCCGATATGCTAGAATATCTACTTACCTCTCATTGATGTCAGTAATGACTTCGATGGCCGACTCGACACCGTCTTGCTCCACCTCGCCGTTCTGTAGGGCCGCGACGTAGTTTTCTCTCGAAAAACGAAGGACGTAAAAGGTATCTTCGCAGGCAAGAGTAAACAGCTCGCCACTTTCCGACCAATAAACCTAAGTCAAGTCAGCATATAGAGACGATCCGGGGGAAACCTAACTTACGCTCTTTGGCTCCACTTCGATTCTTCGCACCAATCCGCCAGTTTCCCAGTCGAAGAGTCCAATTCCGCCTTGTCCTCTCACGCCAAGGAGGGTACCGCCGCTCAGCCCTTCAGCAGAGAACCCGACATCAAGGCCCCCGCCCCCCCGCTCCTTGAGGTTGCGGAACAGTTTGACGCTCGTCGTACTTTCTCGGATCGCAAAGTCTTTGTCATTCTCCTTGCTGCCCCATACAAAGTCCAACGCTTTGCCGTAGGCAGAATTCCGTAGGGCCAATGCGGTATAGATGATGTACTCTCCATCGCCGCACACCGCAACGAAGCGACCATTTGGCGAATGTACCAGGGTTTGGGGGTAAATTTCGGCGGAGCCAAGGTCCTTCGCGGTTATTGTAAGACGGTCACCATCTTTAAGGGTTTTGTCTGACATTGTTAGATGAAGACTCGCAGTGGATGCCATGGAAATTACCTCCTCCCTTGATGACGGCGGACAAAATCTCCGCGTGCTTCGCCCAAATCACCTTTCCGCTCCCATCCATGGACACAGCGGGTTCCTCCTGGCCCATCTTTACGACGACCGCGCCATCATCGAACCCAACGGCGACGCCTTGCTTGCCCTTTTGATAGCTGACGCACCAGGCTCGCTCCAGCCCGTAATTGAGGGTTTGCTCCAGTCGATAGGTGTTGGCATGCCAGATCTTCACCGTCCCGTCCTCGGATCCGGAAATAATCACGGGAAGCTCGGGATGATAGCATGCGAAGCTGACATTGCTCGAGTGGCCTTCCAGGGTGGCGATGAGACCCTTGGTCGTATAGTCCCAGACCTTGACGGTCTTGTCATCGGATGTGGTAAGAAGGTACGGTTTGTCGGAGTGCGGGTAATATTCGACATGATTGACCCCTTTCGTTTCATGCGCTTCTAGGGTGAAATTCGGTGTACCGCTGCCCAGATTCCAGATCTTCACCGTGCGGTCCAAGCACGCACTGGCAAAGGTATTCGTGTCCTTCGGGTTAATGGCCAGTCCCATGACATAGTGGGAGTGCCCTTCGAACACTTGAACACATTTCCAGCTTTTCTCCCAGTCCCATAGCTTGATAGTCATATCATCGCTGGCGGTCAGGACAAATGGTTGTGACGGGTGGACCACAATCGCTCGGATATAATCCGGGTGGGCTTCGAACGAGGTGATTTTCTCCGATGTGTTGTAATTGTAGACGCGCAGTTGGAAATCATCAGAGCCGCAGACCAGCCAATTCTTGCGGGCGATGAAGCGGCCCGCTCGAACCGGGACATCGGTCAGCTCGAAGGTCTTGACGATCGCCTGGGTTTCGTAGGACCAGATGTAAACATGGCCGCTGTAGAGGGTCGTGAGGATCCATGGCTCGGTCGGATGGAAGTCGATCCCCTTGACCCGCTCGGATCGCGCAAATAGCTGTCTCTGGAGGTTCAGAGAGATGATGTTAGCTCCGCTCATGTTGCTGGATGAGCGTCGTCGGGAGTAAGAGACGATGGTTGTTGAAGGGCAGTGTAGCGCATACCTTGACGTCTAACCTCATCGTGAAGGGCGCTCAATCACGATGCTGAGTTCCCAATGCGGAGGAGGTAAGGGACACAAGGTTACAGCAGGAGCATTTGCGCTGCGTCGTACAGGACTGTGGCTCACATGCGAGGTTTGAAGGCTAGATGGTGAACAATTGGAGACCAGGGTTTCAAGTTTCAAATCGAATAATGAGGATCAAATCAGCGATTTGATTTACGCAGACCAGCAAAAGTATCCGAATTGCTCGACCAGTGGACTTGGACACTTGGACACTTGGACTTGTCGTTGACTCTCACAGACCGCAGTTCCGCTGGCTGGTGGGAGGTGTCCATTTCCTCATATGGAATAGCGTCGCTTACAAAGGCACAGCTATAGGGTTGTCACGTGATCTATTCATTTGCGGCGGAGTTTGCCTCCCCACCGTACTCCCTACAACGACCTCTCAGGATGCTACAATGAGGCGATGAGGATGCGGACTATCACAATTACACAAGCAAAGAGGCGGAATCCCGCTTCGGTGACATCAGCTTCACTATACATTGGACACATATGTACAATTCCCCCTCTCGTCACATCGCTCACTCAATCGCTCTCCGATAATCAGAACAGATAAATGAAATGGTCGGCACCCGTGGCACGGGGTAGACCTGGTATCTAATCCCCGAAATCGGGGTCCAAATCGAATAAGAATATGGGACATGACGTGCTAATATAGTGAAATGGTTGTCCGGTTCGGAACTAAATGGTGGCTGCGTGTCGATGGTTGGCAGGGCTGATATTACGGATGAGAGGAATCGACTCGTTCCGGCTCGATGGATCTGGCTCAATTCCATCCCAAGCTGTTTTCGCTCATGACCGGCGCGCTGATCTGGGTCGTACGAATGCTCCGGCCCTGGCTACTTCCGCTCTGGCCTGCGGAACTGCCAGACAGGCCGCTTCGGTCGGAGTATCGGCTCTGGCGTCCGCTCATTCCGGGGGTGACTCTGTCGTGGCCTGCACCCGTCATCCATGGTCCGCCCTCCTGGCTACCGCTTTGAACGGAGCTGGTTCGCTGGTGCCGTCGTGCCTTGCGTTGCTTGTACCGCCGTGCGACGAGGACCATGGCACCTCCGTACAGCACTGCGCCGACTGCCGCTGACACACCAACGGCCACGGAGGTGGATTTTACTGGAGACGAGGACGATGCATCGCCCCCAAACGCGGAACCGCCATCGGCTTTGGTGGGCGACGATGCCGATGGATTGTTAGGCCCCGTGCCCCTGTTATCGTCCAAGAGTTGGCCAGGTAGGAGAGGAATGGACGGGTTGATCAAGCCCATTAACGTTCGCGCCGATTCGTCCGGGTTTCCGTACAATTGGCTGACGGGCGAAAGCAGGTCTGCACCGAGCTGGCTCACCTTGTCGGACGCAACGTAAAAGAGGGCAAGCGTGGTGATGTATTGAAGATCTTCGGTCGTGTCATAGGGTTGCAACGCGTAGAAAACCACCTGCTCCCGTGGAATTTTCAGGCCAAAGGCGATACCTTCGGGAAGGAAGCGGTAAATTTGGCGTCTGCTAACTGAGCTCGACGACACGAATGGGAAATTGAGCGGATAACTGAAACCAACTTGAACAAGAGTCGAATCCTTCGGGGCTTCTGGCGTGCCTCCAGGCGGCTTGATGAGTTTTGGCATGGTAGACGGGATGCCCGTCTCGACCGCAGTCAGTGTAACCGTGTTCGACGTCGGTTCGGCAACGATGCTGCTCGGAACAAATTGCGTGCTGAGCGTATCGGACCCGGTGGGGATGACGCTAAATACGGGCGCCTCGCTTAACGTGGTTGGTCCGGGAACCACAGTTGACGGGGTCTCGATTTGAGATGTCGCAGAACTGGTAGCGGATAGGGAAGGGTCCACGATACCACTAACCGACGATGAGCTCACTGGTAGGGAGCTAGAAGGTGATTCCGATAATGAAATGGGTCCCGTTGGATCAGATACTGGAATAGTAGAGTTGCTGATAGGCAGGTCGGTCGGAAGCGTACTTGAGGTGCTTTCCAAGGTCGGAGTGCTGACAGGTGGTGCCGTCGGGTTCGCGATAAATGAGCTCTCTGTCGAGTTATCTGGCGTCGACGTGGGAAAGGCCGGATCCGAGGTTTCCGGGGGGACCTCAGATACAATTGACGAGGCCTCCGATGCAATAGAGGACAGGATCAATGACAGATCTTGGGTCGGGGCCACAGGGTCCGTGGGATTCGGCGAGGAACTGATGCCTGAAAATTCGGACGCGGCTGAGGACAAGATGCTAGAGATGTCCTCACTAAGAGACTCTGAGGGCGTCGGAGAGCTCGTCAAATCGCCCAACGCACTGGACGCTTCGGACGCGATTGAAGAGATAACATCTCCTGGGTCGGGTGGTGAAGTGGTCTCCGGTGGAGCTGATGAAGTGGGAATCGAGTCTGGTGGGAAGGATTCAGACCCGGACGGAAGTGCTTCAATCGAGCTGGAAGCACCGGTTCCCAGCGCGCCAGTTGGGAAGACTCCTCCTGTTAGAGATCCGATGATCCCATCCAAGAAATCACCCGATGAGGAGGTGGGAGTAGCGAGATCCGATGGCTCAGAAGCTGAAGTCGATATGACCGAATCCGACGCCGAGCTGATGACTGTGGAGAGCCCTACAATGATGCCAGTGGGTGACTCTGACGTCGAAGGTGCAGTTTCGGATGACGGGTCCGGTGTACTTGATGGTTGCAAGACCGTCTCGGGTGTTCCACCGGTGCTGGATTCAAAGAAAGCACCGCCGAAGGGGACCGATAAACTTGGAAGTATGATACTCGACGGAACTCCCCCGCCGCTGCTCGGGTCGCTCTCCGAATTAGATAATGAGCTTTCTAGAGATGGTGTCGGTAGGAGGGTGGGAAGGGAGAGTCCATTCGATCCGATTCCAATACCTAGGTCTAGAATGGGGGAGGTCGGCGTCTCGGAAGTCTCCGGCACCACCGGCGCGGTCCCTGACTCTGCGACACCACTTGGGGGAAGGATACCATCGGTAGTCCCCGACTCTGCGGAACCGCTTGGGAGAAGGATACCATCGGCGGTCCCTGACTCTGCGGCGCCACTTGGGGGCAGGATACCTTCGGCGGTCGGAGTGGCCATCGGATCGAATACGAAGACACTTGTCGAACTCACTACGATAGTCGTGACAGCATCCGAAGATGTTGTCTCCTCCGTCAAGTCGCTTGCGATGTTACTGATCAGACCCGAGAAGTCTGACTCCTGGGCGTCTGGTACAGGTAGCAATGCACTCAAATTGCCGATCTGTCTCTTGACAACCCGGGGAAAATAGTACCGCGGACGGTCGGGGTCTCTGGTATTGGGAGGGGCCGGTGCGGCTTCGGCGTATGTTAATAGTGGCCCGCAGAATGAGACCATGGCCATAGAGGCCGCTAGAAATCCTCGAGACTGCACCATCGTGAAATCAATACGTCCGAACAAGATGCAATGGAAATGATGCCGCTGGAAAAGATGTATATGGAACGACTAGAAATATAATGTCAATACGGGAGAATGTTCGACGATTTCACAGAAACTTACAATGTCAGGATATTTGTATAAACGAGTGTACTTGACGAGTCAAGACTGATAATCAGATATCTGAAAAAGTTAGGAACCGTCCAATTCGCATGACAGCAATGGTCGTGGGGGTTCGACGTTTGTGAGGTTGAGGAAAGAGTAGCTTACTAGACTGCGAAGCAGTATTCTATGTTGAAAACTTTGGATAAATGCGAGTATATCGACAGTGGTTTCGAAGGCCCAAGGAACCAAACTATACAACCATTCTGCTCCAGAACTTTTGGACAGACTGGCGAATCGAAAAAAGACACGGAAGAATCGAAGCTCTCGAACGATTGATGATTGACGATTGACGATTGACGCCCAAATTGAGGGGAAAAATGAGTCGCAGAGGGTCGGTCCCTGATCAAGGTATTTCGACACCCAAATCAATGTCACAGGATTCCCTGTCTTCAGAATGGAATTAGGTCCTTGTGTTGGCAATGGAAGAACCTCGCAGGCAGACAAAGAGAAAATTGCTTCGCGTCAACTTGGAGGCAATGCAGAGAGGATCGAGGGCTTTGTTCGTCTCGAATCTCAACCTTCTCCTAAGTATGGCGATGGTGTGGTTGACAAATAGACGTTGATCCAGATCCCGGACACTCTTTTCGTTTACTTTGTTGCGTTTAAACTTGTCGTGATCGCTTTGTGTCGAGGCGTATAAACGGTTCGGACTCGGGTTGTCGAGCGAGCTCGGGACGGGTTGACGGAAGGACGGTTCGCAGAGGAAACTCGTAAAAAAATAGTGAATCAAATGAGTGTCGGGCGATTCGCAAAGCGAAATTGCCAATGAAGATGGGTCGTAAAACGAGTGGCGGAGACGACAGGCGCTCAAAGATAGGCGATGGAAGTGGAGGACGGTTGCAGTGGGATAGACAGGTCGCAAATGGATCTCTCACGGCCGACCTTTAGCGGTAACGACCCAACACTGCGCGCGACTCCAGGCAGTGCGGGCGTGTTGTCGAGATGTATAGGTCCCGTTGGACCGAAGGAGTAAGGAGGACAGCAAAAGGATGGGATCGGTGGAAAGGACGCTGTGAGGATGAAGGGAAATGGAAAAACTCAAAAGAGAGAGAGAGCGAGGAAGCACGAGAGCCGGACGAGGTGAGGTGAGCAGCTGGGTGACTGGAGCGCCTGGGGCAGTGCGTGGAGAGCGAGAACAGTAGAACCGCAGAGGAGAGGGAGAGACTGGCGGAGCCGGGCAAGCAACGAACGATGGAGCGAGCAAGTGGCTGCCAAGGATGTGCAAATGCCAAATGGCGGTTGAATGGCCACAGGGGCAGGCACGTATTCATTATCTAAGCCAGGGGTGATACAGGGATATTGCAGGGGGTACGGCAGGGGGTCGCGGAAGGAGCCAGCGCCCAAAGCCAAGGAACCCAGTGACCCTTCTCCAGAGGAGGAAAGTGTTATGGAGTCCAGGTCCACACACGTGTATTTGCGCATGTACACTTGTACAGTATGGGCAAATAGTTACTGAAATACATCAATCGTCAATCCAACATCAAGCCCCTAGCCACTAGCAGTTCATAGTATGGCATAACGGGAAAGGAGGAGCGAGGGTTCCGGTTCAATTTAACTCCTGTCTCCTTTTACATGTCCTATTTTGACGTGTGGAGAGTGGAGACTGACCTTGACCACCGTTGTCTGTGGCTGTGGGAGTTCATGTCGGACATCAAAACTCAAAACTCAAAACTCAAAACTCAAAAACCTTCCGGTAGACCAATTCGTGCCTCGTTGCTTCGGCGTGGTAATAATCGGAAGTCCGCCTGTGTGTACAGGCACAACGTGAATCCAGCGACAGTACTTCCATCGGCCATAGCCCATAGGAGGCCTGGATTCTGGTCTTCTGAAGAACAGACTGGATGGAAGGATGGAGAATGGGACCAGGCGTCGGAAATTGCAACTTTCATTCTCCGATGCAGAGACCCTGACGACGGTAGGGATGGCCGCAGGGATGACTGCAGGGGAATGAACACTGCCCTGTGCAATATGTACAGAAAAAGAGAGATGACCAGCGAAAAGTAAACAGCGCTAGTTTATTACCCCGGCTTAGTCTAACCCAATCAGTTCTCTCTAAGCTTTCATTGTGGGTACCTGATGTTAAGCCGACCAATAACAGATGACATAAGATCCAATAAAACAGGGTGAAGGGTGCTTCCAGTCGTTCTATGGCCCATGCTCCTCCTTCTTACAACTGAATTCCCGGGCTTCAGTTCCTGTTCCACGGGTTCATTGAGCATCGTGATATGATCATTGCAATTCGCAATCCGTAATTATTGATTCAAACGCATCGACTATCGGATTTGGTTTCAACTCTCGAATTCATATCTGGTTGTCCATCATTACACTGCATTGATTTAGAATCTTACGACGTCTCTTATTCCTTCCTACCACGTGCCAACTGGTTGTGTTCTTGATACACTGTCCGGGTGGTATGGAGTACAGTAGGATTTAAGATGTCTAATAATGACAACCTTGTGCCCCTCTCCCGTCTCGCGATATGGCCAATCTGTGGGGGGTTAGATATTTCAATATCTGTTGCCCTATTTGAGAAGACACCAACAATATTATGGATGTGTATTGCCTATTGTTGATTCTCACGCCTTGCCTAACCATTGGCCATGATTAAATTGAAATCATGATCTCCCTTAAACGTTTCCATATTCATATACTTTTGCTTGGTGTGCAAAACGTGGCCAACCGACGTGGGATGGAGGCAAGGAGCCCAAATGTTCCTGGAAGCCTGCCAGGTACATACCTAACCTTCAAAAAACTCCAGTCGCCTCCCCAAAGCCCTTCAAGCTACTTACAGCATGAACTCCTTCTAGTCCGAAGTCTGGAATGTTGCTAGTCACCAGGAGCTCAAACAGAAACCGTCACTCTTCGCCGTATATACGGAACAATCCAGACCCAGACTCGGAGCGAACCGTCACCTCACGCTATCCCGCCACTCATTGTCAAGCAAGGAGATGAATATCAAATATGTCAACCAAATCGCGAAACACGAGATGAGATTTCGAACTCGTCCAAGCGTCTGGTGATGTCCCCGACCGCCCGACGGTTTGATCGGCTATTCAGCCAGTTGTTGCAAGTTATAACCTCCTTAGCAAGATCATCGTGTCTCGTGTGCAAAGACAGCCACTTTCGCCGCTTGTAGTGGAACCCGATCTGTACGAAATGCTATTGGGAGCTTTGAGTTTTGTTCGTATCATTCCTATGTAGTTTCGCTTCCTTCGAACTTGGAACTGTGGAATGTGGACGAAAGCAACTGAGCCAGAGAATTAGATTATTTTGAGGCGTTGGCAGGAATGTGGCCTTTTATGCGAACTAGGGATATCCTGGCCTTTGCGCGACTGTTTCATCTGTTCGACTTTCCACAATCCATCCACACAATTTGTCGAGATTGCCAGGGGGGTAGCATGACGATGGTAATTGATGAATGGGAACTCATCCAAATGAACGCCTGCTGGCTGCTGCAAACCTGCAGGAGCTAATAAAGCATCCAGATTCCTGTTTTCTCGTCCTTGCATGGATCAGCGACAGATCATGGAACCCAAAGTCGCGGATTTGTGTGCGGTATTGTCAAAGCCATGTGTTTTTCTTGTCCTCCTTAGAAATTGTCCTGCTTGCTGTCATGTCCACAAACTACAAAAATCAAATGCCGGTGCCGAGTACTCCGTACGAATAAGGGATACGCAGGTCTATGTCGAAGCTCTATTCCATCATGCCATCTCATCCTCTTCGACCTTCTACCATATTCACTATTGACAAATGGTCTGAATCCTGCGACAGGGAGAACGACGGATGCAAGCCACAATGTATCCGTATGCCATCGACCAATCCGGTTAGTTCACGAGATTGACATTTCACATACCAGGTATTGCTTTAACTCTATATTTTGGTTTTTACCGAAATTCCCTAGCTATAATCGACGTCCTAAGAATAAGTTGAGCACAGGATCCACAAAGTTGACTGCTGACGCAATTCGTTCTCACAAGTCACAATATTGACACGCGTCTCAACCCTCAACTCTCAAGTTTTCTCTTTATGTGTCAGGGCTCGGACAGTAGCATCCGAGTCTGCTTGGTCACGGTGACAGATCGTTCCCGAAAACTCCGTATCTGCTCAATGATATCGATCCTATCGGTTTGGGATGAGTATTTATGAATTTTCCTCAGCATAATTATAGATGCTTCCTATCTCTCAGTCGCTTGCCCTTGCTGTGTTTCAAGTCCAGTATATTCATTATGCAATTCTGTTCCTCGTTCTCGAAGGTATATTTCCCGGAAGATGGCATATCAGCTCCACGCCTATGGCCTTTCATGTCGACCCCAAAGTTTAGAGATGAGATGAATAGACCAGTGCTCTTATAGCTCCGTGTCTCCGATCATGCTAATTGCTCACCTTTCAATGCCACTAAGCAGGCATATTGTGCAATGAAGGGTCCGGATTGGTACCGTTCGACAGACGGACGGCACCCTGCCAGGTCATTTATCCTGCCTATGAACCTGGTTAAGGACTGGAGGTGTGGGACTTTGTTTTCTCCCTCCTAGCAAGCTTTAGTATAGTATCAAGTCAAATCTTTCTCGGTCTCGATGGTACTTTGTTGGCCAGATATCATACTTTCAATATATAAAGCCGCTTCTATTTGCTTCAAATCGTTGCTCCCATTCTCGCTACTGCCCCATCGAGTCAAATAATGTTCCAATTACTATGTTCGGACACATCGACCCGGAGATCCAAGGCGGCTTCGACAGAGGGACAAATGGCATACTCAGTGAAAGTATCAGCGCATCAGAATAGCCTCCGAGACATCGCCACATTCACTGGATAATTGCGCCCAGACTATCCGATTGTTGGAGCAGGGATTGCACTCATGGAGATCATGGACTATTGGGCTTTTGTGATGTCTTTCTCGCCAGGTCACGCTGGAATAAAGAGGGTAGCATCCTTCTAAGTCCATCTTATTGACCAGACTCTCGGAGATACTGCGTGAAGGTCTTGATATCTGCAACAGGGGAGGATGATTTGCAACAGACATGATAATAACAAAATATAAAGAACTTTCATTGCCGTGAATCACACCCTCCTTCAAATATCATTAGGCTTCTGTAATGCAAGATTGGGATATCGTCGAGTTGAATCCGATCAAAATATCATGCAACGCCGTCGCTATGCCACCCTCTCCAATAAACCACCGCATGCGCTAAATCCTCAATCCAACTACTCAGAGTTCAATCAGATCTGGAGCTGGAGGGCCAACACCGCGGAGCAGGACAATCATATTACCGGACTTGCAAACCTCGCCCAGTTTCTCGGAAAATTCCAAGAGCCGTCCAGCTTCCACGTGGAAAACCCTCAACTTGTCCCCTTCCCCTTCCCGTCGATTATTCACGTTTTCCACTTGGAGCGTTTTGCTTGCCGCATCCAGAACGCGACCGATGGTCCAGTCCGCACTGTAGTAGAACTTCCCCGTCGGGTGTTTCGCGGTGGTGGTGTCCGCCGACGCTTCCACATGCAAATATATTCTCTTTTCCTGAGGTACTTTGGCGTCCCCCTTTGCTGAGCGCTTCAACTCTGCCAGAGCCTGTGCTTGAGCGGCGGGAGATGTGGAGGACGCCTTGGGTTTGAACGGGGAAGACAACGTTTTGGTTGACGACGTGATTCCATCTTTGGCCACCGTCTTCTTGGCGGCACCCCACGCGCGGAGTCTCTGCAGGGCGGCCAGTCCTTTTTCTTTGCTCTTTTGCTGCTCCGATCCGGGGCGAGCCCCTCGGGGAGTAAGTTTCGAGCAACCGTGGTCCTCGTTCATGCGATGCTTGAGGCAGTAGGTGCGGTTACAGGTCGCGCAGTGGACGCCCGGAGTGAGCGGCGTGTCGACCAAGGTTTTGCATGATGGTTCGCTGCATTGTTGCTCATGTGTAAGAAGACTCGGTTTTGTCGATGCACGGTTTCCTGACGGAGACAGTGCTTCTCGTCGTGCTCGAGCCCAGGCCCCCGCGTTGGTGCAGGAATGGGTCGACTCGGTTCGGTGATCCAGGCAGAACGTGCCTTTGCAAGATTCGCAGCGGAAAGGGAGGAAATCCAGTTGGTGGCAGAACGCCATCTGACAGTGGGCACCGATCGCTTCGACATCGCCAACTGCCATCTTGCTATAACTTGACGCTTCCGCCGAGGATGAGTTGGAATCTTTTGGCAGGGCCATGGCGGAAGTGATGGAAATTTGACGAGAATATATAAGCGGCCAACGATGATTAATGTCCGCCGGCAGGCAGTGGACACGTACGGGCTTGGAGCCTCTGAAGTCAAGTAATAGAAGCTGCTGGAAGTGGTGGCGGAGGGGGACATCGCAGCATGCGGTGGTCGGGTGGTGAGTCTGGCCGCGATGACAAATTGCGGCCTGAGGCAAATTAGGTCAATTTTTTCGGGAACCCTGGATATCACGTGCCACCTGTATTGTCTTGATCTCTCATAACTCATAAGGCTGAGGGCCCAGAGGGGAACATCCGATCACCGGGCCTTTCCCCCTCATGCGCCCTCCAACCATAATAGCTGAGAAGGCTGCAATAGTTGATTATAGTTCAATGAAGTGTGAAGAATCGATTACGATCCTAATCTCAGCTAATTTCCAATTTGTGGGCTGTTTGCAGAAAAATGTTCTTGTGCCGGATTTATATAGTAGCTTAATAGAGCAAATGTGGTCTCTCCAGACATCCAGGCCAAACAACGGCAATCGGGTATTGAAGTGCTAGCCAAAGTTACAATATGGAAACCATGAATTGTTGTTGAAATGATGTTTGCCTTCCCAATCCAGATTGTACGCCTGAAGAAGCCATGGCATTAATGTTTGGGACGCATCACCTGAAGACAAAGAGTAGGCATATGTATTATGCTTCTTTTTAAGCCAGTTAGGTAGCAGCTCTAATTAATGTCTTCTAGATTTATAGAGGCTCGCGGCCCGTATGGCCGTCACTGGGAGCTCTCCAATTTTGGCGACCCCTGGTGGAAGTTCATTCTTAAAGCTTTACTGCGTCCTCCTCGGGTTTGAGAAGCGGCAGATATAATGAACTGGTACATGGCCTAAACGATTCGCATCAACTCCAGTATTGTCAGTCTCCGCAATATCCATGGAGGACTCTCACACCCACATGGACGGAATACACTGTGCCAGATGTCCGCAACTCCCCGGCCACTCCTTCAGGCACAACTTGCCGCTCATCCCAGATAGTCGTCCGCTCATGTCCTCCCGTAGTAGTAATATGGAATCGGCGACCATCCCATTCCAACAGCCACGTATGCTATGCAGAGCAATACATCTTCAAGACAAGAGCTTAGAGGACTCTCGTAATGCTCTGATGATGATGTACAGGGGATTGAGGTTCAATATCAGTGGTGCGATCCAACACACATGACATGTTGTTGAACCACGTTGATATCAGACAATCATCAAGCCTTGCCATTTGTAGAATTCGTTTTCCGCTGATTTACACTCTGAAGAGCCTGAAGATTAAGACTAGAGAGCTTTGTGCTGCTTTCCGAAAATATGCCCTTGAGGAAATCGATGGTATCGCATGTGTTGCCGTACCCGTTGTAGTGTGTGCTCCTTTTGCACATAGAGGGTTTAGTAAACTCGTTAGTGATCTTGAATAACCCGTCATATGAAATGCCTTCGTAACCCTGTTCTCGCGATGTAAAACTGCCTTCTACGTGCCCTCTAAATGTTGGGAGAACTCGCAGCTCGGTTAACTGCCTGGCTAGTTGACCAAGCATATGAAGTCGACAGTCCAGCGTGGGACAAATCTCTGGTCGGCAGAAAGATGGGCGAGGGAATTGGGAATCAAATTGATCGGAAGCCAATCGATCGAAAGCCATTTCGAATCGCTCTATCACTTTGGATACAATTTTCTTTCTTCGCTGATCTATCGCATCTAAGAATGGGTCAGAGCATTGCTTGTAGTCGTGACGCGTTTGGCATACCTGTGACGACTTGAGGGGTTGGGTATTCTCCTGGATCGACTGCGTTTTCTGCCTTACGAACCCAGTTCTTTGAAACCAGACCAAAAATGGCTGAATTAGGAAAAATCCAAGAGAGGAAGAGCCACTCGGCACTCATTTCGCCTCCTTCAAGTGCAGGTTCATCGCATTTGAACGCGTCATCCACCCATCGCTCGGCCTGATATTCAATTACTTCTAGGCACTCGTAGTAATCGACCAATTTTCCAACCTGGAGCAGCTCCGCCTTCGGCAACGACTTGGGCACTTTTCGAAATCGGCCGTGCATTGCATTCAAAATGATCGAGTAACTGGTTGGTCCACATGAAGGAAGGGCACTGACATCCAAGCTTCCAGACTTTACGGACTCTGACTCTTTCCAAGGGCCAGAAAACATGCGATCGAAATAGGGAGAAGCCACAGATAAATGACGTGAGGAGGCGAGGAACGACACAAGTTTGATCTCTTCTTCTGGGAAGGCAATATTAAGGGTCAGATCCCCCTTTGGATCGAGGGTTTGAAAGTTTGAAGTCATAATTGGAGGCCCAAGAAGGGGACGATAGCGTTGGGTGAGGAAACCCTGTGGCCGATATCCCCGTGGTAGGTAGACTGGTAATTGTTCCTATCCAGTATGAGGGCCCCATTTCATTGATATGTATCATAATGACTTACCAAAGAAACACGATTGACAACAAGGAGTATTGAACGTAACTGTCAACCCGATGATCTTAAGTTGCCGCAATGCGCATGTGTTACAGGTACTGGTACTTAGATATATCTAACTACTTCAGATCACTTTCTGTTTACAACAGCAGTTGGAGCAGAGGGACATAGAGGTTGAAAGAAGAAAAGTGGGCCAGCCGGGGTTCACACATCGGTAGAAATTCGGTTCAGTTCCTGAGCATCATGGGCTTCGGAGCGGAGACAACACCGCACCGGACTTTATTAGTGGAGTAAGGGTCAGTGCTAGTATCAATAACATCACGTTGCGATGCGTCGAAAAAGCCTGGAATGTTCAGCAGCAACGGACTGTCATTCTCATTCTCGATCCAGATTATATAGATTTGTCCTGTATCGATGAGCAAGGCGGCTTCGCTGGAGCGACAGCGCCAAGCCGTGCATGATGATTTGTTATAACCCTAGTTCCCCACATGAGCCTCGCAGAGAGACCTGACGGTCGTATGAATGTCTCTCTCTCTCTCTCTGTATTCATATATGTCCCTGAATAGATTTTGGCTCATACAACTCCTCTAAGTACTTCGTCTCTTCTTCAGTTAGTGTTTTCCCTGTCGCTGCAACTGCGTCATCAATCCTCTCCAAGCTACTGAACCCAATAATTGGGCTCGCCACCTTCGCATTCGTCCATGCTAGTGTCACCTGTGTCATAGTCCATCCCTTCTTCTGCGCCAACTCCTGTACTCTCTTAATCGTTTCCTTATCTGCCTCTGTTGACCAATTCGCAAAGTTCTGCGGTCCTGAACTCCTGTCTGTCTTCCCAGACTCTTCCAGCGGGCGAGCAAGCCATCCACGAGCAAGAGGCGCCCACGGAATTAGACCAACGCCCGTCTCATTGCAATATCGGTTCATCTCTCGTTCTTCTTCGCGATAGAGAAGGCTATAGTGGTTCTGCATTGACACAAACTTTGTCCATCCGTTCTTCTCCGCGGCAAATTGCATCAAGGCGAATTGATAGGTCCACATGGAGGATGCACCGATATAGTGCACTTTTCCGGACTTCACCAGATCATGCAACGCTTCTATAGTCTCCTCGATCGGGGTGTTTTGGTCGAAGCGGTGGATTTGCAGCAGGTCAATGTAATCGGTTTGCAGTCGCGCCAAAGAATTATTGACGGCTTGGAATATCGCTTTGCGTGACAATCCTCCTTGATTGACATAGTCTTTCGATTTCGCAATCTGAGGACCCACATTGACCGTCCGGAAAGCGGGATCCTCGGAGACATAGCCATAACATTTGGTCAGGATAACAAGCTTATGGCGCGGAATTTTGTATTTCTTGATGGCGTTGCCGATAACTTTCTCACTGATGCCATTGCTGTAGGAGTTGGCTGTAGACAGTAAGTACGATGGAGAGTAAGATGGATCAGGAACCTGGTACCTGTGTCCCAAGTGTTGAGGCCGACATCGTAGGCATGTTTCAGGAGTGGGAGAGCCTGAGCGTCCGACGTTAGTCGATGGATACCTCAGAGAATTTAAATCAATTTCTTCGAGATATTCTGCTAAGTAGGCGTACTTTATCCTCATCCTTTACCCAGTTCAACCTGCCATTGGTTAATTTTATTCCTGTCGAGATATTCGTTCGTCTAAGGGTCGTACCAGTTGGAGGTACCAAAGCTCATGGCGCCCAGGATGGGGACCGACACTCGTAAGCCACTCTTTCCCAGTCTTCGATACTCCACCTTCGTCTCCTCCACGGAGGTATTGAATCTTTTAAGAGCTTCCTCAACGGACGACATTGTGGCAGTAATCTCAGATAAATTTAAAAATTGCTCTCGGGTTGATGCTACCAAGGGACGCTCAAAAGGGGTGGTAAAAGAATCAAAGGTCCTCAGACAACCGAAGGAAAATCTCGTGCTTAAATAGCTTCAACTTGACACTCGAAAAGGAAATGATCTAAAGGGTCCGATATGATCGCGCAATATCGCGTTTCTACTAGGGTAGCTATGTTTATATGTATCTTCTAGTATAAATGCGGATAGGAATAATTTCTGGGGTTTCATATCCGTACTACGCATACATACATTCGCCGGAATGGCCCCCCTATACATCAAATTGCTATTACGGAGTAAAGTTTCTTAATAAGACACGTTTCGATCCAACAGAGAGGATGGTTGATATCCAATAGTTATCAACTCCTAACTAGCTGAACGATGACGAGGTGTTGTAGGGTATGTACGGATAAGATGTTATTAAGGAAGCAAAGGCACTGGTTGAAGGGTAGATTGCCTCTAGGCTATGCAGGATATTGGTTATGAACAGAAGAAGAATATACATAATAGTTACCTCCTTTAAACAACCTGACGGCAGATTGACCTCCGTTTTGGGCGGTTTGTGACGCCGTTTTTACTGTAATTTGAGGACCTGTGACTGCCTCTTTGAGACTAGCGTGCCAGTTCGGGATTAGTGCTCTTTTCCGTTTTCAACCTTCCCAAAACTTTCAAACATAAATACCTCTATTATCCCCCCCTCTCGTAAACCCGCTCTCCTCTATCTTTTCCCATTCACAAATTCATTTCCTGTCCGCCTTCCTTGCCTCCCCTCTTCGTTTCCGTCGGCCCACCAGCCCACTTTCACCCCTGTGACTATGCCTGCCCGCGTGAGGAGTGTTGACGATCCACCAGACATTTTCTCGCGGCGGCCACCCCGCCTACCTCCTTCATTCGATTCATGCGACTTGACTGTTCCCCCCTCTCAAAGGCCCCTCCATTCCAATGGTGAGTAATTCTGCCCCTTGTCTCGCTCATCCTGTCCGCCTGGGCGAAACGCCCTCGTTTCGTTACTAGCGGTGCCCCAAAACCATTAGGGCAGTAAAGGGAGAGTCACTATCTCGCGCACGAAGGCGCTGGGATATTTCTTCTCTCGGTCTCTTTAGTTTAGATTAATGGAACTTGGTGATCGCAGACCTTGCACATCCAGATCGTGTCAAAATGTACTCGAATCATTTATAGAAGCATTACGAAAGGCTGTCTTTTCATAGGTGTTCGTGTCGCAAGATGCCCCTCTTCGTTTCTACTACCACGCAGCATTCTTCTTCTGCCCATTACCCCCAGGCTAAGCCTATTTAGGACTGCCCACTCATTTCCTATATTTACATATCTTCAACGGTTTAGCTAGAGATCTCTTTTCGGGACACAATGGGAATCGTTAATAATATCAACATGCGTTGTGTCTACACAGTAACTGAGCTTAAGCAGCGAACTTGCTTAATCATCACCCCCGCGTAATGCGACAGTTTGGAGGTTGGCTTTAGTGCGGGGTTCACGGAACGCTAATACGCGATTCGCTGCTCAACGGAACTCAATTTAATAAAGTGAGGCCGAAGAATCAGCAGGCAGCTGGTGTCGTTGACCAATGAGTCAACGACATGTCGACTTTGCAGGATTCTGGTCAAAGAACCGGTTATGACCTTGAAATAAAATGTGAAGCTCCCCTCTCGTCTGTTGTTACAGAAGAACACCTTAGATTTACTATGCACTTCACTTGCAACGGCATACTACGCATTCAGAATAACGTGAAAAATGTCTCTGGCTTGGATTCATGACGGGTTTAAGGTACTTTTTAGTTCATCTGGCCTTCCTAAATCGATGTTAAAGGAAAGTAAAGAAACGATAAATCGCTAACTCTGTTCATCTCACTGGTTTAGCACGTAAGCCAACCTGTCTAAGATGGACCAGATGCTATGACAGCTAACCATGGTCTTATTTATTGGTATAGGAAGTAAGTCGACCTTTCTAAGATAGACGGGATATTATGACGGCTGACCGTGGTCTTATTTATTGGTATAGATAGTAAGTCGACTTCTCTAAGATAGACGAGATACTATGTCAGCTGACCGTGGTCTTATTTACTGGTATAGCGGGTAAGTCGGCTTCTCTAAGATGGATGAGATGCTATGACGGCTGACCGTGGTCTTATTTATTGGGATAGGAAGTAAGTCGGCTTCTAAGATAAACGAGATATTATGACGGCTGACCGTGGTCTTATTTATTGGTATAGATAGTAAGTCGACTCCTTTAAGATAGACGAGATATTATGACGGCTGACCATGGTCTTATTTATTGGTATAGTGGGTAAGTCGACTTCTTTAAGATAGACGAGATACTATGACGGCTGACCGTGGTCTTATTTACTGGTATAGATAGTAAGTCGATTTCTCTAAGATAGGTAAGATATTATGACGGCTAACCGTAGTCTTATTTATTGGTATAGCGGGTAAGTCGACTTCTCTAAGATAGAGGAAATATTATGACGGCTAACTGTGGTCTTATCTACTGGTATAGGAAGTAAGTCGACTTCTTAAGATAGACGAGATATTATGACGGCTGACCATGGTCTTATTTATTGCTATAGGCAGTAAGTCGACTTCTCTAAGATAGACGAGATATTTTGACGGCTGACTACGGTCTTATTTATTGGTATAGGAAGTAAGTCGACTTCTCTAAGATAGACTGGATATTTTAACGGCTAACCGTGGTCTTATTTATTGGTATAGATAGTAAGTCGACTTCTCTAAGATGGATGAGATGCTATGACGGCTGACCGTGGTCTTATCTACTGGTATAGGCGGTAAGTCGACTTCTCTAAGATAGACGAGATATTATGACGGCTAACCATGGTCTTGTTTATTGGTATAGGAAGTAAGTCGACTTCTCTAAGATAGATAAGATATTATGACGGCTGACCATAGTCTTATTTATTGCTATAGGCAGTAAGTCGACTTCTCTAAGATAGACGAGATGCTGTGATGGCTGACCGTGGTCTTATTTATTGGTATAGATAGTAAGTCCCCTTCTTTAAGATAGACGAGGTACTATGACGGCTGACCGTGGTCTTATTTATTGGTATAGCGGGTAAGTCGACTTCTCTAAGATAGACGAAATATTATGACGGCTGACCGTGGTCTTATTTATCGGTATAGCGGGTAAGTCGACTTCTCTAAGATAGACGAGATATTGTGTCGGCTGACCGTGGTCTTATTTATTGGTATAGGAAGTAAGTCAACTTCTCTAAGATTAATAAGATATTATGACGGCTAACCGTAGTCTTATCTATTGGTATAGGAAGTAAGTCGACTTCTCTAAGATAGACGAGATA